>NW_027363094.1:175000-222500 GCF_046119375.1 Phyllobates terribilis
TCAGACGTCCGTGGTAATCAGTCCATGCACGGACTTTCCCGACCCTAACGTGACTGCTTTATATATTTCTATGAAGCTGTAGACACTCCTGACCCGAGGGCATGTCATTCTGTACGGGGAGTTGGGGAGGAGCGTCAATGTTACTTTGTAACCGCACAGATTTATGTGTCATTTATGTCCATTTTATAGTATTGGGGTAATTCACCTGGGGGATCTAATAAATTCCAAATCATCAAATATTCTGAATTATTACATGTCCGTCATAAAGTATACAAACCTCCCTTGGATTGGTATATAGAGCCCAAAAACAAGCTGCTAATTCAAAATGTTATCAGGGTAATTTCCTAATTTTCTGCTCAGTTTCTTGCTTCTGATCTTGTAAAATTCCCCATTCCATTGCTGATCTGTGCCAGATTATCTGGTTCATTAACCCTCGACTGGTGAGGTGGGGTTTATGTCACGCAACTGGTGAGGTGGGGTTTCCTATACCCCAGTGTTTAGAAATCTCTTATTTTTACAGAAAATGCGAAGATCACGTTTGTTTTAATCGTTTTCTTATTGGCGATTGATTGCATATGAGTGTAACAAATTTTTGACACCCACAAATGGATGGAAGCTAGTGAGACACGTATCCTCATACCAGCATTTTTCAATGAATGGCAGCCGAACAAAAATTCCCTGGGGTGTGGCGACCCCCACCTCACCAGTTGAGGGTTAAAGGGATTTTCCTTTAACCCGTTGGTGCAGCTGTTTTTTTTTTGTAACTGTGCACTAGTCACCTTCCTTGGGTCCAGCACATAGTCTCTGCCACTGCTCCCAGTGTCTGTTACTGTCCTTTGGCCTCACGTCGACAGCGCTGCAACCAATAACTGAGATCAGCAGCTTTGCCCGAGTTAACGGCACTACTTGCTCAGAGTCACTGAACTCACTGACTGGCTGCAGCGCTGTCAATGTGACAAATAGCTGACACTCTGCATTAGACCCAGAGAGGGTGAGTAAAGTATTGCTTTAAAAAAGAAAAGAAAATTGTATTAAAAAAACTGTAGTGTAATTCTTTAGCATCTTCTATAAGTGCAGCATAAATGACTCTAATGCTATGTCCGTAAAGGACAGAGGCCCAATCTAATCTATACACACCAGCAGACACACAACACAAGGGAGTTTACAAAAATATTCTAATTGCACATTACGGAATAAACTACTTTACATACGTACTTTGTACTGATATAGTCACAATTAGGGTAATATTGCTTGACAACATATTTTAAAATATCTTAAAACAAAAATCAATTTCTGCATATAAATTACAGCCAAAATATGCAACACAAAATAAAAAAATAGATCATGATTTTATTATACTCGTCACAAAAATAAGCAATGATGGCATCAATAAATAAACCATAAATAATATATATAAAAAAAACACACAAAACCCTTTGCAATCAAGGAGAACTCCCAAAAGACCTGCGGCACCACCGTTGGGGTTTGCTCACACACAGCGCTTGTGCAGAATTTTTTTTTTTAATTCTTTGTACCATAAATAGCCACAAAATCTCATTCCCATGTTGCATATTTGTTTATTGCCCCACGGTGCGTTCTCAATTCAGGAAGAAGCATGCACCTTTTCATGAACCGTGAGCGTCTGTCTGACTCCAGCACACCTCCTCATCAAGACCAATGTGAACAGCGCCGCTCTTGATGACTCTGGCCCCATCTCTTTTAGGATCATGTTGAGACTGGACAAAAGTAAGAGCTGCTCTATTTTTTGCCCTCATTCATTTCGAGGATTAGTGTCCCTTTAAGAGGCTTTCCCTTTCATTGTTTTTGGGAGTTCTACTTTTAAAAGGGTTGTCCTGGATTAGAAAATGAAAACTCTATTCCCCACCTTCCCCCGCAGACACGGCCCCATGTCTGTTACTGCGGCTCAGCCCCTACATCGCTGGGCTACCACCCCAGGCACAGATCATGGGAAGAAGACGCTGCTTCTGACTATCACGGACCTCACTTATAAGCTGCATCTTCAGAAGATTTTGGAATCTGCAGTTGGGAGGGACGGTCATTTTATGATGATCTTCCTATTACATCTAGTAGCTTTGTTCTTGTATTGTAGCACTACAAGCGCTTGTAAACTCGTCTAGAAAACCAATATGATATTGGTCACAATGAGCAGACAAGTCAAGAAGTGAGAACGATTATTCTGGTAAGATTATCCATGCAATTTACAAAAAAAACTAATAGCAGCTTCAATGAGCATTCAAGATGGCAGCCGTCCGCTATGCAGCAGGCAGACACGTAAAGGATGGCGGGGGGATACTACACAACATTGACTCTTACCATATTAGTACTAGCCCAGTAATGTGACGCTGAGACCCCACATGTAACTACCGTGCAGCACGAATATAAAAGGATCAGTACGTTTTCTGAAAACCAGTGTCGGAAGCACTTAGAGAGAACCCTATGGCTCTTAGCCCCCAGATAACATGCAAGGATTCAAGTACGCGGGACCCCGCTAATCCGCTGATGGGCCGGATATCTGCAACGTACAGAGCTGGAATTCCTACAGAAATACAAAAGTGACCAGTAAATTCTGGACTATAAATTCTTATTATCTGCTTTATTTGTATCTTATTTTTCCACCCCAATGTATTCTCAAAAAAGTGATGGGAAATGCAATGTGTAGGGCCATCCTATAGGGACCACAGCTGATTTTTCAATTTCTTTGGGGTTACTGCTCTACCTCGCTTATATAAGTCAATAAGAAAGTCTCTCCCCACTATATTCTGGAGACCTACATAAAAGTGCCAAAGCTTTTTGTTTTTTTTTCTTTATTTCCTCCAATATTGTATTCATACAGGAATGCTTCCATTAAAGTTTGCAACATACTGTACTTTTTGGCATCTGTTTGAAGGATGGACCTATTTTGAAGTTCTGAAAAGTCTAATAGATCTGTACCGATACCGATTAATAATTAAAGGGGTTGTCCCGGACTTTAACATTGATGGCCTTTCTTTAAAGAGGTGGTCCACTACATTGTATAATGACCCCATCGATTTACACATGTTAACTAAATAAATGTTTTTGTAAATACCTCCTGCTTCCATATGTACCTGTGGGTGGCGCTATTGCTGACTTCTCAGTCTGCATCACGTGACCCCGGCTGCAGGTATTTAAAAGGTGTAATTTGATGGGGGCATTATACAATGTAGTGACCACCTCTTTAAGATAAGGCATCAATGTTTGATCAATTGGGGTGCTCATTAGCGGAGCTGCACTGCGGAGCTCTGTGGAGGGAATAGTGGCTGCGGCTGCGTACTACACATCTGCCCCCTAATGATTTGAATGGGTGGCCGATATGTAGTACTCCGTCAACAGAGCTCGGCACCTGAGCATTTCTGGTCACCGTTGACACAGGAACAGCTACAGCACGCACTATCAATCAGACATTGATGATCAAGTATAGGCCTTCAATAAAGTCTTGGACAGCCCCTTTAAAGTCTCCAAATGAGATTCTGAAGTTTTGTTTCATTGGCAGTCTATGTGGAAACAGTATAAAGTTACAGAAGATCGGACCGATGGTATACCATAGCACAAAACATTAGTCTTTAAGGGATTATTCAGCCATAGACATTGGGTCATGGTTTTAATCATGTGACGAAATTCACATTGTTTTACTGTAAATTGCTGTGGTCACAGGCCAAACAGTTTATGCTTGCGTCCTTTTTTTCGAACTTTTCTCGGCCAGGTGGCAAGAACCTTACATGTGATAGTCATGCCTAACATAACTAGGAGGTAGGGAATTAATACCCAATGTCAGATCCTGGATGACCACCATTAGTCTACCAGCAACTTACACAGAAGCAAAGCACATTCAGATCTTTCACACAGTGGACCTAAACCCGAAAACGATGTAAGTGTCCATATTTCCAGTACAGGGCACCTTTGTCAATGACAAACCTTAAATATACAAATATATTGGGACAGGATTCATGCTCCACGGACATGTGGTTTGAAATCATGAAAGGAAACAAAATGCATTATAAGGTTGGCTCTTAAAAAAAGATAACTGTTTCTGAATATTCCCGGAGGCTGCAGACACGCACTTAAGGCGTAGAGCCAATAAACGATGAACGAGCGCTCATAGGAATCATTTCAACATACGATTATTGGCCCATCTAACCAGGACCACAATCGGCAGACAAACTAGGAAAGCACCGTTTCATTGGGTGCGATACATTTTATGCATTCATTAAAATTCTTAACGGCAGCACATTACTCAGTGTAAACAGGAGACGTGCTGCTGATAACAGGATACCAGATTATTAGCGATCATTGTGTCCCCGTCATTGTTTCGTCAACCTGTGTATGCACTTTTCCAATTGTCAGTCGTTCAATTGCCTGGATCAGACCGACTATATAGGACATTAGTATCTGGTCTCCGCTGCACAAACTACCACTGATACATGTGAACAAAGTCGATATGTTTTTTTTTCCCCCAGTATATCCCTCCCAGCTTACATCACTCCCTATAAATAAATAGAAGCACTAATATAATAGCAAGTGGTTAATAAGACCTCTAAGCAGTCAGGAACACTGCTTCATCTGAATCGGGATCCTTCCCACTGTCCTCGCTGGGTAACGAGTCTCCACCACTCGGAGACCGGCAGCTCAAGTCCTCCACCCCAGATTCCTGGTCACTGTTAGCCGACTGGTCGGGGTCCGAGCTCTTCAAATGGTCCTGGGTTAGGATCAGGGCCGAGTCCTCCTCACCTTGGGATGAACTACGAGAGGGAAACAGCTTCAGGTTGGTGCTGTAATCTTGGGGCGTATTAGCCGGAGAGTGTTTGGTGATGCATATCTGGAAGTTGTGGATTTTTGGCTGGTCATTGAGATTCTTGTAGGTTTCATTTGACTCTCGAGTTTCCAGTTTTGTTAATCTCTAAAGGAAAAATTGTTAGACAAGAGCAAAAGTTACATTGGGTTAGGGCATGTTAATGTAACCTCTACATGCAAGTCGATCAGCAGTGGTTTAATGGTCTGTTTAGTAAGGCCGGCCGCACTTATGTTATCGTCAGCACATTTCTCGTTTACACAGGACAATGTGCTGCTAATGATAATTTTTAAACGTGCTCAAAAATTATCACACCAATGAATGCTTTGCCCCTCCATTGGATGTTTGATGGCCTGTTTAGGCAGCCAACAGTTGGGAATGAGGGAACGCTCCCTAACCCAATTATTGGCCTGCCTAAATGAACCTTTACTTGAAAACTTTATACCAATGAACAAACTTCTCTGGTGCCATAAGAAAGCCATAACGCCACAGTGCTCAGGCATTACTGACATTGAAAAGACACAAGGTAGAGACCCTGGTTACAGTGATGTGTCACTTAATGGTCTGATTGCTGTAGTTTTTATAAAATCACTATTTTATCAGCAAGCAGATTATCATTGGGGACTAGTAAACCTGCTGCCAGGTAGTCCTACATATTCATAAGCTCTGTACAACCCCGCCCCCATCACTGATTGGCAGCTTTCTGCAAATCTAGTATACACAAAGTGGCCAATCAGTGGTGTGGGCAGGGTTATACAGAGCTCAGCAGTCAGAGAACTGCCAATCAGTGATGTGGGCGGGGTCTGCTGCAGATAACACAGTAATTTTATCAAAATGACAGCAGGTAGCCCAGTAAGTGACAGATTGTTGGAATCAGGGCCTCTGCCCCTATATTGCGCTGCACTCAGATGGGTAGCAAAAACCTGGTAACAGATTCCCTTTAATGGTGCTCTCTTCCAGTTATTGTGTTGGAGAACACCAAAGACGTAGGGCATCGGCTAAAAATGATTGCCTCTTTTTTATCTTGTGCAGGGTTTTTATATATAATCATTTAAAATTGTTTCTCAGTCACCATTAAAAGCTGAATTGGTTTACACTGAAACCTAAGCGGAGGTATAAACATCAAAAACATATAGGCCAGGAAGCTGGATTTTCAGTATTTCTACCACACCTTCTCCATGAACTCCATTTCCTCCTCCAGCTGCTGCGTCTCTTCTTTTACTGCCTGTAGAAAATCAGTGACTGACTGGCGAGGGTGCATTCCTTTCTCAAATCGGTTATAGAGGCCCCTCCAAAACCTTCCATGGTGAAAAATAAGTTTGAAGAGTTAGTATATGCACAAGTACAGAAGATTATCATCGAGCAATTCTCATGATATATGTTCTTAAGACGTGCTAGCTCATGGTACACACATGAAGGGCTAGCTCACAATGCTGTATATTCTCCCATGCCAGAGAATTGGGCCGATTATACTAATGACACTCTGCTTTAACTCTGAGTGTGATCCAATTTTCTCGCATGGAAGAATTGCAGCACAGGTGTGGAGAAGATGGAGGACTTAATTTTTCCATCTTCTCCATTGTCTCTGTGCACGTACATCAGACTGCACTCGGATAACATAGTATATTATTGGTCCGAGTGCTATCCGATAAAACATCACATAGCACTAGCACTCGGCCGTGTTACGTGGCAATGTGAGCGAGTCCTAATGAGTCCCTCAGTGGCTGATCTATGGCTGGTGACTTCAGATTAGTGAAAATATGTGGTGGCAAGTTGGGCCTCATTACTCGGACAGCACACTGACACATCCTATCCTTACACTATTCACATGTCCGTTCTGTTATTTTGCTGACTGATGGTCTGTATATAAACAGAGACATCCCCTACATTGACCTTATTTGCGGACATCCAAGTTGCATCCTACTGCTATTCTTCATTTTCACTGACTGGGTACTTGAAGAAGCTTGGGAAACCTCTGTCACGTTGTTTTTGCATATGGCAAAACCATTGATAAAAACGGACATGTGGACTAAATATGCCCGAAAATTGGATCTAACACACTTGCAAAATTGGTCTGTTTTGTACAGGCAAACAAAAAAAAAACAGCTTTTGCCTGGATTCACACGTGTGTTTTGCGGTCTGAGTATGCTTCAATGCAAAGACTGGCTTCAGGTCTCCTGACCCAAACTCGACTTTATATTATGCGTTTATATAGAAAGTTCCCGATCAGGGACATCCGCATGCTCTATTAAAGGGGTTGTACCAAGTATATAAGTAATCCCCTATCAACGGGATTTAGGAATTGATCGCTAGGGGTCAGTTCCACAGAGAATGAATGGAGTAGAGATGTACATGCTCCCCCTCTGCTCTGTTCAAAGCTTGCTCTACAGAACCTCCTGGGGATTGTTGGGGGTCCCAGCGGTCTGACCCCCAAAGATCAATACTTTATCGCAGTCTAAATATGTGCAAAATGAATCACCGTGTCACAAGCTGTCATAGATGTCAGTAAATCTGTCTAAAGTGAATTGATTTGTGCCAGGCAGAAGATAGAACTGACGAGTGAGCTCTGACGCAACCCCTAAATGTAGACCATGGTTACAAGTGGGAAGAGTGTTGGGCCTTGGATTTCACCACTGAAGGACACATTGGGCTCATGATACGTCACCCCGCTTCTTTCACCTGTAAAGTTAGGGTTGATGTTTCTATATATGAATGATAAGTATATGGTGTGTTAGAGTTCTGCTGCTTTATTCAGTGCAGAGGAGGAATCAGAATAACCTCTTACCTGAAGTGGCATGGAGTGGTGTGTGGTCTCAGAGTTCCTTGGGTCTGACTGTGATCTGCTCTGTACAGAGGGTTCATGTAATCCAACCGCTGCTTCCACAGGTAAGACCAGAGGGAGTAGGTCCTCTCCTGAATTCTGGAAGATGATGATTGCATCACTGATATATTGAGATTATGAGAGCTGCAAGTATACCCGTCACCACTGCAACCTGCACGAACACTAAGGGCTCATTCAGACGGACATTTTTTGTGTACGAGTCCTATTTGTGTTATTTCCAGATACGACTTGTACCTAGAAGAGTGAATGGGGCCATTCACATATCTGTGATTGTTTGAGAGACGGAAAATCGTGGCAAAATGTACGATAGTACGATAGTTATCTGAGTGTCAGGTCAAAATTAACAATGCACATCCATGGGTCAGTGAAAAAAAAAAAATCGGCCAACAATTAATTGCCATCTGAGCGCTGTCCAGTTTTCCAGGTCTGTTTGATGGAAAAAGATGAAGAAACTGAAGCTCAGGCCAAACTCTAATGATAAAAACTGACACTGACCAAACTGGTGAAACTGTGCCTGATTCTCTTATATGAATGAGCCACAAGTTCTATAGCTTTCAGTGTTTCTTTGCATAGTAGCTGTGTAGCTTCATAGTCAAAATTGGAAAATCCGGTTCCAAAAAGTAGATGGAAAGATGCACTGAACTGCTTGGCCCCACCACGGTGCACCGAGCGCCTGTACTTGATTTGAACAGTCCTTCTGTACTGACAGTCCCTTTACAGCAGTGTTCCCCAACTCCAGTCCTCAGGACCCACCAACAGATCATGTTTTCAGGATTTCCTTAGTATTGCACAGCTGATGGAATTATTGCCTGTGCAGGTGATGCAATTATCAGCTGTGCAATACTAAGGAAATCCTGAAAACATGGCCTGTTGGTGGGTCCTGAGGACTGGAGTTGAGAACCACTGCTGTAAAGGGTTAGGAGATAACTTTCTGAATGCAGGAGGTCTGACCGATGGGACTTTTAGCGATGCTGAGAATGGGGCTCTTCAGTGATCAGCAGAAGGCCTCATTCACATGTACAGGTTTAAACAGGTATGTGAAAAAATGGTATCAGTGTGTCCATTTTTACCATCATTGTGTTATCAGTGTTCTTCTCGTATGGATAAATATGTTATAAAGTTTCTCCTATGCTTTGTAATGTTAAAGAAGTTGTCCAGTACTTTATATTACTCCCCCCCCAATGTATCCCCCCGGGGCCCCTAAGACTTTGCTGATAATGCCTGTGAGCTTCGCTATCGGTGGCCGCTCACAGGCATCACGTGACCCCACGCTGATGTCACGACAAGTGAGGCGTGACTCAGCGCTGGGGTCCCTACGGTGGCTGCTGGGTTGTGGGCAGGGTTACACCTCCTCCCCATGCGTCACTCCCAGCATCTACCGCGCTTTCCCAATGAATGGGGAGAGGCAGAGCGTGCGGTGGATGCCGGGTGTGATGTGGGGGGGGGTAACCCCGCCCACAGTCTGGCATCCACCTGGAACGTGGAAGACAGAGACCCCCGGCTGCTGCCAGCGACATCGGCGGGGGTCACGTGATGCCTGTGAGCGGCCAGTGATAGCGCCACTCACAGGCATTATCTGCAACGGTAGGTAATTACAAAAATCCTTAGGGGTCTCGGGGAGACACATTGGGGGGGGGGGTAATATAAAGTACTGGACAACCCCTTTAATCTCGGACAGCACCATGATGCCATCCGTGGGCTGTCTATGTTCTTCATGGACCCATAGACTTGTATAGGTCTTTTTCATCTGTGATATTGGAAGAAAAAACAGACATGTCTCCGTGAGTTTTGCACAGACACATAGTCCATGAAAATCCACAGGCATGTGAATAGCATTAGCATTAACACGTACATGTGGATACGGATGTCTGAATGAGGCCTCAATGAGAGCTTGATATTTTAAGAATATCTCTTTAAAGCCATGATCCTCTAGTTACAAGGATGTATCTCATGTCCTTGGCTACTGACCTGCAGGTTAGGACATTTTGTGACTGGGAAAGAAGATCTACAAGATTTCAACATTACTCAGGACAGAGAATATCTTCAAGAAGTATCTTCTAGTGGACCATTGGTTACATCAGTAACTGTGCAATTCTTAAATCCATGTACCCATCTTATTTTATTATTGGCATTTTGATTTCACCATTCTTATGTTTCTCTGTACAGTGGCACTGCCAGCGATGCCAGCGACCCAGATGGGCAGGAAAAAACTGAAATGGTTTAGGTTCACATACCCATTCAGTCTCCGGATATGTGGGAGTCCCTAAGGTCTGACACCCCCACCAATCCTGAAGTGATGGCATATCTTACCAATATGCCATCACTTTATACATTTTTCTCCTGCACAGTTATTGAAAATTTTTTGCCAAGGTTCAACCTTCACAGTTTATAAGTGATTGCTGTTATCCAGACTGTGGGGCACCGTGTGATCAGATCAGCATCAGGGACACGTCAACCATCCATATTCTATTTCTGTTACAAGCCTATAGTGACCATACACAGAGCACATATTCTCTCACATCAGTTCCTTCCTCTCCTTCTCGCAGTTGCACAGAAAGTTTCCATACTGACAGGAGTATATATGGTGTTGTATGTGGACCAAGAATCTCTCATTAAATTCAAACGCACAGGGAAACTGCTCCATGAGCTGCCAGACACATTCCAGGAACTGGTCTATCACTGGGGACACCTCCTTGGGATCCCCATCTAAATTTCCATACCTTAAAAAAAAAAAAAAAATATGCTGAAGCAATGCAATTGGGGTATATGCATGCAACATCTTTTTCAGGTGGACTGCACTCCCAAAACCGCCTGAGACTGGGAATGGCACAGAAAAACTACAGTAAGTATATTATATTAGAATGTATGGTGTTTTTTTTTTGTCTCTTTTGCTGAGAGGAGGAGAGCTGATGGAAGATTTGGAAAGTGACACAGCTAAACTCAGCTGTGCTGACCCTAGCCCCACACTGACTGCTGGGCCCATATCTGAAATGTGTTGATTGATGGGATTTGAATACAGTTGATATTCTAATCATGCAGGAGGTTAGACCAGGAGATCCGGGCTTTCATTATAACCCACACACTGAGAAACCTGCTGTAAGATATGGTGTGGAGGTGTTCTTTTTCTAGCATCTTGCTGCCTGTTTATAATTGGACAACATCGTACAAGGAGAAGTACATGCCCCACAGTGAAAGCTCTCTGATAACACCCACTTGGATGTAACGAAAATTAACTCATTAGGTGACAAATACTTTGATTGTTAATATCCCTGCAACAGAGATGCAAAATAAAAAAAGAACTAACAATTATTTTTTTTTCTGCTCTGAAGCTACAACGTGTTTTCAGTTCAACATGAAAAATTTGGTGAAAGGCCCTCTGTAAATAAGTGACTCTGTTTGACTTTTCCAACATATGTGCAGTGACCAGGGTTACCTGTGATTAAATTTGTGTCCAAATGAAATCCAGTCTTTTTCAATTAACACCTAATAGTAATTGGGAAAAATAAAAGTTACACTATGCAAAAAATATCAACTCCGTAAATCTCCACCAGTACATAGAGTATATGAAATGAAACCTCTTACCATAAATACTCTGATGGTTCGGTAATAGGGGTCAAGTAACAGACTGGATACAGAGCAGACCTGAGCGGTGCGGTCCCATCCATCAGAACAATGAACGAGCACGCTGGCGCCCTCTTCTGACACGGCCTAAATGTGCAAATTAAATGTAAAATATTACACATTTATATAATTACAAATCTCGTTTATTCTCAGCACTAAAAGGATCATTTTTGTACAGTCCGTGCCTAGAATAGTACAAATCAGACAAGCAGCACTAGAATATGAACAGATACAACACATCTTACCTTTACAATGAAGATACCAGCATCTAGGATTGTTTTCACGTGTTTTAACCAGCCAGAGGATTCAAGACCCCAAAGAAATTCACCCATAGAAGGAGATCGGAGCTCACAAACTGCAATCATGAACAGAACAATAAGCTCACTATAGCAACAGATTCTGTATGTGAAGTATTTCTGCTCCAAGACTTGAGATAGAGAATATATATATATATATATATATATATATATATATATATATATATATATATATACAGTCATGGCCAAAAGTATTGAGAATGACACCAAAATTATATTTTCACATGATCTGCTGGCCTCTGGTTTTTATTAGTGTTTGTCTGATGTTTATATCACATACAGAAATATAATTGCAATCATATTATGAGTACCAATAGGTTATATTGACAGTTAGAATGAGTTAATGCAGCAAGTCAATATTTGCAGTGTTGCCCCTTCTTCTTCAAGACCTCTGTAATTCTCCCTGGAATGCTCTCAATCAACTTTTGGACCAAATCCTGACTGATAGCAGTCCATTCTTGCATAATCAATGCTTGCATTTTGCCAGAATTTGTTGGTTTTTGTTTGTCCACCTGTCTCCTGATGATTGACCACAAGTTCTCAATGGGATTAAGATCTGGGGAGTTTCCAGGCCATGAACCCAAAATCTCTATGTTTTGTTCCATGAGCCATTTAGTTATCACCTTTGCTTTAGGGCAAGGTGCTCCATCATGCTGGAAAAGGCATTGTTGGGCGCCAAACCGCTCTTGGACGGTTGGGAGAAGTTGCTCTTGGAGGACATTCTGGTACCATTCTTTATTCATGGCTGTGTTTTAGGCAAGACTGTGAGTGAGCCGATTCCCTTGGCTGAGAAGCAACCCCACACATGAATGGTTTCAGGATGCTTTACAGTTGGCATGAGACAAGACTGGTGGTAGCGCTCACCTCTTCTCCGAATAAGCTGTTTTCCAGATGTCCCAAACAATCGAAAAGGGGATTCATCAGAGAAAATGATTTTGCCCCAGTCCTCAGCAGTCCACTCCCTGTACCTTTTGCAGAAAATCAGTCGGTCCCTGATGTTTTTTCTGGAGAGAAGTGGCTTCTTTGCTGCCCTCCTTGAATCCAGCCCTTGCTCAAAGAGTCTCCGCCTCACAGTGCGTGCAGAAGCACTCACACCAGCCTGCTGCCATTCCTGAGCAAGCTCGGCACTGCTGGTAGTCCGATCCCACAGCTGAAACAGTTTTAAGATACGGTCCTGGCGCTTGCTGGTCTTTCTTGGGCGCCCTGGAGCCTTTTTGACAACAATGGAAGCTCTCTCCTTGAAGTTCTTGATGATGCGATAGATTGTTGACTGAGGTGCAATTTTTGTAGCTGCGATACTCTTCCCTGTTAGGCCATTTTTGTGCAGTGCAATGATGGCTGCACGTGTTTCTTTAGAGATAACCATGGTTAACTGAAGAGAAACAATGATACCAAGAACCAGCCTCCTTTTAAAGTGTGCAGTGATGTCATTCTTACTTAATCATGACTGATTGATCGCCAGCCCTGTCCTCATCAACACCCACACCTGTGTTAATGGATCAATCACTAAAACGATGTTAGCTGCTCCTTTTAAGGCAGGACTGCAATGATGTTGAAATGTGTTTTGGGGGTTAAAGTTCATTTTCTGGGCAAATATTGACTTTGCAAGTACAGTAATTGCTGTTAAGCTGATCACTCTTTGACATTCAGGAGTATATGCAAATTGCCATTACAAAAAATGAAGCAGTAAACTTTGGAAAAATTACTATTTGTCTCATTCTCAATACTTTTGGCCATGACTGTATATATATATATATATATATATATATATATATATATATATATATATATATATATATAGGGTTGTGTAGGATACTCCAAGTGCGGATATGACTTAAAAATTGTACAATGAAATTGTAAAATTCTGTATTATTTATTATATTGGGGTTGGTCACTTTATATAAAAAAATTCCAAAAGGGTGATAAAATGTAATGTTTGGCACATACAACTATAGATTACTTCCCCGGAGTTTGCCTTCTTCCTAAGGTGCGCCTGGAGGCCATGTTTCTCCCCAGGTAAGTTATACACCTCTACCCATCTACGTGATGTACAAGAAAACATGATTCATCAGACCAGAACCCTTTCTTCTATTACTCTATGGTTCAGTTCTGATGCCCATATACCCTTGTAGGTGCTTTTGGCTGTAACCGGGTCAGCATGACAATGACCAGTGTGCATCTCCATATGTAATAAGCTGCAATACTTTATCCTGACATCTTTTCTTCATAGCCAAAACTTAATTTTTCAGCAATATGTGCCACAGTATTTCTTCTGCAGCACCGGACCAGCTGGGGCTACTGTACCTTTCGTTCCACACAAGTATCAATGAGCCTTGGGCGCCCATGACTCCGCCACCTGCTCACCGGATGTTCTACCCTGGTAGGCACTAACTATTGTATGCCAGGCACACCCCACAACACCTGCTGTTTTTGAGATCTTCTGACAACCCTCATGGGGGCACCTCTGACAAGGAGAATATTGAGATCTCTAGACATCATGATTTGTCCATTGAAAATGGAGCTGTTTAGGGAATAGAGCGCACAGAACATAGGGAAAAAAAACAGTGGAGGGGGAAAGAAATAATTTGAGGTGCTCACCTGGAGGGATTGTGAGAGTCACAGCTCCTAAACCAGGAGTAATATAACGCTAGCTGCCATCTATAAGAAATATCTTTTATGTATTCTTTTACCCTATGCACAAAATAAACGTTCATGGAAAACTATGAATTGGCAGCAGCGTGTGCAATGTCCTCAAGGGCCAACATACATACGCTGAAAGTAGATTTGCAAATAACATTTTTCGCTGTTGCCCGTTCCTGTGGCACCATTAATGTACTAGGCCTTAATGAGTTTGGTGACATAACGTCTTGTGATCGCTATTTTAACTCTCTAAGAACCAGGGAGTTTTTTATTTAAGCGCTTTTTGTGTTTATGGAGCTGACGTTTTTATTGATACCAATTTGGAGCACATATAACGTTTTGCTAGCTTTGTATTGGATTTTTTTTGTTAAGTGAGGTGACAAAGAACCCACAATTTTGGCATTTTGATTTTTTTTTTCTGCAATGTTTACCGTAAAGGTTAATTACCATAATTCCATACTTTGATACATCTGACTTTTACGGATGTGGCGATACCAAATGTTTTTTTTTCCGTTTCTTTGTTTTTAATAGGGAAAACGTGGGATAGTTAAAAATTATCTATTTTTTATATTTTGACTTTTTTTTTTTTTTTCATTTTTTTTGTACCCATTAGTGGACTTAAACATGTGATCCTTGGATTGCTTATATATACTGTAATACCACAGTATTGCGGTATTTACTAGAAATCATGGTTGCCTATGGCACTCAGTCTGCTGTAAAAAGTACTAAGATGGGCCTTAAAGGTAAAGGCATTTTGCCCATAGCGGTAGACCACGTGGCCACTATGGCGCTCATTAGCTGGGAAAGCCTGATGCTACAGGGCTTTCTTCTTCCGCATATCATTCTTTGAAAGATGGCCTTTGTTCCTCATCATTCAGCCTGTGCGTCTGTGCTCGAAGTCTCAGCACTGCAGGTGCAATGACGTCACTAGATCGGGCCCTCTGTGCGGAGTTTTTTTTTATTTTGGCAACAAGAAAAGCGTATACTGTGGGATCCATCATACATGATGTGGGGCGGCCATCATACTGTGTGAGCGAACTGTTGGGGGCCATCATACTGTGTGAGCGAACTGTGGAAGACATCATACTGTGTGTGTATATGTGTGGGGGGCTGTAAGAGCATCATACTGTGTGTGTGTGTGGGGGGGGGGAGTAGTGTAGGTGCATTATACTGGTGGGGTTTGCCATGGGGTCATCATGTTGTCCATGTAAGGACTACTGTGGGAGAAAATTATGACAGGAGATTCACTCCGAGGTATCGCACCGTGTGTGGAGGGCAGCATACTCTATGGGGTTTATTAAAATGGTATCAGTGTGTGCAAACAAGAGGAATCAGTAGCAGGGGCATTATTTCTGTGTCCAAGCCACAAAACATGTCCTCTCCCTGTATTTAAAAGTTGGAAAGTAGGCCCTTGTGTGACTGCATCAATATGTTTTAACCCTGCCTAGTCCATCAATATAGACTCTTGGTATGGGGCCCCATGATTTCTATGAACGCCTCTGCTTAAGCTGGCCCCCGGCTGCTGTGGTAACCCATCGATTAACAGCGCACATTCAAAATAGTTAACAGACACCATCAGCTTCTTGTGGAGTTCCTGAGCCACCTCCACACACGCAGGCTCCTTCTCAGGATGTTCATTCACATCCTAATGCGGTGAGAGGTTACATATAAAAATAAAATCCTAAAATCTTGGAATTTTTGCTTTGCCCACTAATACTCCATTTACACAGACAGATTAGTGGCAGTAAACCACCACTAACTGGTAAATATTTACTGATTGTCGGAGGTTTAGAAGCCTGTTTACACAGGAAAACCATGCTAAATGATGTGCGTTGAACGTTCAGAAGGCGTAAGCTTTGCAGCTCCTCAGAAGAATTTTTTATTTTTACCAGGAGACCTGGACCCCCGTTTTCTAGAGGTCTCAGGGGGTCTCAGCGCTGCTGGGACCCCTGGCCCTCCCCTGGCGGATCTGCGTACCCCCTAAGGAGGTCCCCGCATAAGCCTGCTGGCCCCGGGGGATACAGGGTGCTCCCTGGCGGAGACGCACACTGCATCTAGGGGTCCCTGCGAGCTCCGCCGTGGGGGGGAGCGAAGGGCCATGGCGTCACACATCCCTGGGGGTCCCTGTGGCGCTCAGCTGGGTAAGTGCCCTGTGTGTGTGTGTGTGTTACTGTCTTATGGTGACTGCACCTTTTGTCTTTTCAGGCAGAGGTGTAATACTGGAGAATGCACATCACCGCTGCTGTTAGCAGGGGAGCGGGTCAGAGGAGCGCGGGCTCCGTTAGTGTAACGGGGGGCGTGGCTTATGTTCTTGGCTGCCTGCCATTGTCTGTGCAGACAGGAAGCGCCTGGAAAGCGCGCGCTGGGCAGTCCCCGCCCCCCTCCTGCCTTCCTTCTCTTCGGCTCTGCAAACGGCCATTGCCTCACGGAGCTCAGCGCTGTCCTCTCCCTCCCCCCTGCTCTCCGCTCTCACACACAGGCTCCAGGAAGCTGGTGAGTCATCTGTTTGTCTCATCTCTACAGCACAGAACGCTGCTGTCTTCTCTGCTGCATGCACACCTTAGTCCTTTTAAGGCAAGGTGCATTGCGTGTTCAGCAGCATTAACCCCTTCTGGCCATCATCAGAAAACCTTTTTTCTGCAATGCTGGGGTAGTTTTTCTCCCTCTAAGGAGAATCTTTAACCCTTCAGTGCTTGGTAAATTGTTTTGTGGGAACAGGCTGTGATAGCAGGATCTCACTTCCCCGGTTACTGTGCTCTTGTAAGGGGTTATTACTGCTCTTTCCGCGACGCTCGCTACTGAGTAGGGGGCATGTCGGATCAGGGTCCAGGCGGCGCGGACCTCTCTCCCGGCCCGCTTCAGGATCGGTCACGCGTATCTGATATGCCGGGGTTGACGGCGTCAGGTTCGTCTCTGGTCAGGGGCCTCAGTGATGTTAAAGCGCTCACTCGCTCCATTGACAGTCTGTCTGACCTCCTGGGTTACTGGGTATCAGCTAAGTCCCTACCGGCGCGGGGCAAGAAGCGCCACAGGCCTGTGGTGGCGCTGTCTCCTCTGCGCAGCGCATCAAAGGCTTCGGATTCACCGACAAGCTCTGCTGGTGAGATCTCCGATTCTGATGAAGAGGATCGGCAGGGTCGCTCGGCTTCGCTTTCAGGCCACGTGGATGCTCTTATTGGAGCCATGCGGGAAGTGTTATAGCTGTCTGAAGAGGTGACGAGGCCGGGCAAGTCGGCCCGGCTGTATCAGGAGTCGCGTCGGGCTCGTTCGACACTGCCAGCGCACGATGAACTTAACGAGGCGGTGGAGAGAGAATGCCTGTGTCCGGATAAGCGCTTCCAAGGGATGCGGTTTTTTGATGCCCTGTATCCCTGCTCCACAGAGACGATCGCTAATTGGGTCCCCTCTCCTGAAGTGGACGTGCCATTGTCTCAGCTGAGCAAATCTTCTTTGCTTCCGGTTAAAGGGAAGGCGAGTCTACAGGATCCGCTGGACAGAAGGACGGAGTTAGCGGCGAAGTCCATCTACGAGGCCGTGGGTCACCATGTGGGGACAGCCTGTACATCTAGTGCACTAGTTAGGCGTTGGGCCAGATGGTGATGCTGAGCAGTGTCTGCCCTGGCTGGACCAGAATGGGAGACCACAGAATCCACAGATGATTCTGACCCAATTTCATGCCCAGCACATGCCTGACACCTAACATTATACTGGTGAGGCTTCCCTGAGATGGTTGGATCAGCTGCGGTCAGCATGGCAAGATGGGACTCCGCTGTCTGACGTGGAAAGGCTCTTCCAGCTGTTGGAAGAGGTGGCCCGATATAGCAGAGACGCAGTGCTGGATACTACTTTGTTTCTGTCCAGGGCTCAAGCCTCGGCCGTCACAGTCAGTAGAGCACTGTGGCTCAAACAGTGGACTGGAGACGCAGTATCCAAACAAGGTTTGCTTACTCTGGCGTACAAGGGCGGTCTGCTTTTTGGTTCGGACCTCACGGAGCTGATTGCTAAGGCCAAGGATGTGGCTTTGCCACAGCGGAAAGCAGCGGCCTCTACGTCTGACAGGTCAAGTGCCGGTAGTGGTCGTCGGTCCTTTCGACCCAGGGGACGATTCGATCAGCCCTCTTGGAGATTGGGTCGTCCCTCGTCTTCCAGTAAGAAGTCCACCCAGAAATCCCGTACTCCCTGGAAACAGCATTTCCGTCGGGACAAAAGGGAGGCTGACAAAAAGCCCGCTAAGGCGGACTGACGCCAGGATCCCTCTCGAGGGCTCTCGGGTGGGAGGTCGGCTGCTACAATTCGGGTCGGTTTGGGCGTCCCACGAATCGGACGCCTGGGTGACACGGGTTGTGTCAGCGGGCTATTTCATAGAGTTTCACTCTCTACCCCCGGACAGGTTTCGTCAGTCTCGCATCCCGTCCGTGCCCAAGCTGGCTGCTGCTCTGCTGCGGGAGGTCAACTCTCTTCTGCAGCAGGGTGTAGTGGTTCCGTTTCCGCCGGAGGACCGGGGAAGGGGGTTTTTACTCTAACCTTTTTGTGGTCCCCAAAAAAGGAGGACAAGTTTCATCCCATTCTGGACCTCAAGGATTTGAATCTTCATGTCCGAATCCGGAAATTCCGTATGGAGTCTCTTAGCCCCGTCGTGGCGGCCTTGTCGCAGTACGATTTTTTGGTGTCGATCGACATCCGCGACGCCTATTTGCATGTCCCTGTTGGCAGGGCTCACCAGTGCTTCCTGCGTTTCGCCGTAGGGCAGGCCCATTACCAATTTGTGGCCCTACCTTTCGGGTTGGTTTCGGCGCCCAGGGTTTTTACAAAGGTTCTGGCGCCGCTCATGGCGCTCCTTCGAAAGCAAGGAGTTCCGATTCTCCCCTACCTGGACGACCTGTTAATTGTGGCGCCCACAGCGGAGGAGGCAGTGACAGCTCGCGATCTCTCCCTTCAGCACCTGGAAGACTTCGGGTGGCTGGTCAATTGGAAGAAGTCGTCATTGGAGCCGTCGCAGTCAATCCTGTTCTTGGGGATGCATTTCGACACAGTACGGGCAGTGGTGTCCCTCCCTCCGGACAAACAAGCGAACCTTCGTCACCACGTCCAGGCTATGAGGTCGGTGAGGGCGATGTCCCTTCGGAAGTGCATGCGCCTTCTGGGTCTGATGGTGGCAGCAATGGAAGCGGTGCCGTTTGCACAATTTCATTCCCGGGATCTCCAAGATCTTATTCTGACCCGTTGGGACCGATCGCCGACTTCGCTGGATCGCTGTGTCGTCATCTCCCGCAGGGTGCGAGAGTCTCTTGGATGGTGGTTACGTCTGGAGGCTCTATCCCTGGGGAAATCCCTTCTTCTCCCACGGTGGTCGGTGATTACCACCGATGCCAGCCTGACTGGCTGGGGGGGGGGTTTGGAACGACCTCTGGGTTCAGGGGGTCTGGTCGTCAGAGGAGTCGTCTCTGCCAATCAACATTCTGGAGTTGAGAGCAATATTTCTC
Organism: Phyllobates terribilis; assembly: GCF_046119375.1. Lineage (NCBI taxonomy): Eukaryota > Metazoa > Chordata > Amphibia > Anura > Dendrobatidae > Phyllobates > Phyllobates terribilis. The sequence goes on from NW_027363094.1 coordinate 194,732, forward strand.
TGCCTCCGACATTGGACGGTCCCTTTGAGCGGTCTGCCGGTCCGGATTCAGACGGACAATGCGACAGCTGTCGCGTATATCAACCATCAGGGCGGGACGAGGAGTTCCAGACTCATGATGGAGGTCTCTCGGATCCTGCTTTGGGCCGAGTTCAGGGTTCCAGTCATCTCCGCGTTTCACATCCCGGGTGTGCTGAATATCTCGGCGGACTTCCTCAGTCGCGAGCGGGTAGATCCCGGAGAATAGAGTCTTCATCCGGAGGTTTTTACTCTGCTGTGCTCCCGTTGGGGGACTCCCCAAGTGGACTTGATGGCATCCAGGCTGAACGCCAAGATTCCGACATTCATGTCCAGGTACAGGGACCCGGAGGCTGTGGCGGTAGATGCTCTAGTGGCCCCGTGGGACCAGTTCGAGCTGATCTATGTGTTTCCGCCGGTATCCTTACTTCCTCTGGTGATCAGGCGGATCAATCTCGAACGAGTATCGGCGATTTTGGTGGCGCCGGATTGGCCGCGGAGGGTGTGGTATTCAACACTGGTGTCTCTTCTGGCAGCGCCTCCGTTTCCACTGCCTCTTCGCCCGGACCTGTTAACTCAAGGGCCCATTCGTCATCCGGACCTGAAGTCACTTCGTTTGACGGCGTGGCTCTTGAGACCGAAATCTTGACCCGTCGTGGGTTTTCGTCCGAGGTCATTGCCACCTTGCGGGCGGCCAGAGGTCCAGCTACGACTAGTATTTATCACAGAACTTGGGAGGCCTTCTATTCATGGTGTTCTGGATCGTCAAGGAACCCGAGGGTTTTTTCCATTCCCAACTTCTTGGCCTTTCTGCAATGTGGTCTGGTCAAGGGTCTAGCAGTTAGTACCTTGCGGGGTCAGGTCTCTGCACTATCCGGGCTTTTTCGGAAGGCTATTGCCTCACGCAGGGATGTGCGTTCATTTTTTCGCGGGGTTGCACATCAGTTTCCGCCTCGGAGGGCGGTTGTGGCTCCTTGGCGGCTCAATTTAGTTTTGGAGGCTCTTCAGCATGGGCCGTTTGAGCCTATGGATTCAGCTACGCTTTACTTGCTTTCTTGGAAGGTGGCCTTCCTGGTGGCGGTCACCTCTTTAAGAAGGGTTTCGGAGTTGGCGGCACTGTCTTGCTCGCCCCCTTTTTTGGAATTCCACCCGGATCGTGTGGCGCTTCGTACCCGTGGAGATTTTTTACCTAAAGTGGTGTCGCGTTTTCCACCTCAATCAGGACATCCTGTTGCCTTCCCTCTGTCCGAAACCAAAGAGTCTGAAGGAGCGGGCCTTGCACTCGTTTGATTTGGTGCGGGCATTGAAGTTCTATCTTTCAATCACGCAAGGGTTTCGAAAATCGGATTCTCTGTTTGTGATTCCTGCTGGTCGTCGCCGTGGTCAGCGGGCTTCCAAGGACACTATAGCTCGGTGGATATGTTCGGCTATCCTGGAGGCGTACCGGCTCAAGGGCGAGCCTTGTCCGGTTAAGGTTCAAGCTCATTCCACGAGAGCTGTTGGTTCGTCGTGGGCTTTTCGTCAGGGGGCTTCGGCAGCGCAGCTCTGCCGGGCGGCTACCTGGTGCTCCGTTCACACTTTTACTAAATTTTATAAAGTGAACGTGAGTGCTTCCGCCAATGCGGCCTTGGGACGCAGGGTCCTGCAGGCGGCAGTGGTTTAGGTTATCTCTTTATTTTTTGTTCGGCGCTTGTTGCGCACTTGCCTAAGTTGTTGGGGTGTTGGCGATCCTGCCACTGTTTCCCACCCTTGAGTTTTGGACTGCTTTGGGACTTCCCACTAGTAATGGATCTGTGTCTCCCTTCCTTCCCTTCTGCTGCTGAAAGACGGATTTTGGTAAGACCTTACCTGTAAAATCCTTTTCAGCGAAGGAAGGAAGGGAGACACAGCACCCTCCCATGGCAGAAGTGTATTATGGTTTTTCTAGATGCGGCGCGACTCCCTCCTGATGGTGGTCATCTGGTCTGGGGTTGGCGCACTAGGGCTCTGTTCCAGCATTGCCAGCTCATCGCAGTTGTCAGGTCCAGTAAGTAGTGCCTGGGACTGTGTGTTTTCATGCTGTTATATACATAACCTGTTCTCTCACATTTATGAATTTTCAGAAGGGGTTGTGTTGTTCCCCTGGTGTTGTCTGCTCTTCCTTAGCTTGTGTACGGACTGGAGAACATGGGAGTAGGAGGAGCCTAAGCTGGAGGGGCCGGTTGTCACTTTTTCTAAATCTGAGGTGAACTATCCTGTGGGGCTCCGCCTACCCCCACTAGTAATGGATCTGTGTCTCCCTTCCTTCCTTCGCTGAAAAGGATTTTACAGGTAAGGTCTTACCAAAATCCGTCTTTTTCTCGTTTTACCCTATAGCCTATTTACACTCCACTTCTCAGCAGCTCTCGTTTATAATCTTTCAGTGTAAATGCATATTAAGTCTCAGCATTGGCTTACCCTGCCTGTTCTGTAGAGATTCTCAGCAGCCATCTTATTATCATCACAGACAGGATTAAAATAAAAGGTAACATCTTGTCATATAGATAATACAGGATCCACCATTCACAAAAGGCGATGGTCTCAGCTGACCTTCTCCCCCCTCTCTGCACAATGACCTCTGGACAGGTCAGAGAGCATGCCTATAACCCAGTGAACATCCACAGTCTAAAGTGGTCCATATATCCACTGTAAGGCTTATCAGCTCAGGTAATATTGCCGCCTGATCATTTAGAGAGAATACAATTAGAAAAATCTTGACAATCAGAAATTAAAAACCTATTGATAAAAAAGAATATAAATGTCTGGTTTTAATAATTACAGAAATTTCTAGCTGATATATTCCTTAACATGATCAACACTCGTATAAGACGTAGATAGTACTCGGACCTCACAAGTGACCGTGGTCAGATAGTATTTAATCTAAATCACAATTAGTCAGGAAGCAGGAAACCACTAGAATAAAATTCCGCAAGTACAACAAACGTTATTGTATATTATCATGTCGTCACTGAATTTTGGGTCTTCTATCCTTTGGATTACGAGCTCGGAGAGAATGAAGACACAGGACAGGATGTTTGTGTCTAAACATACTCTAAAAACTTTATTACAAAACACAGGGCTAATATACACCCTAAAGGCAGGAAACGGATTTGCCATATATGGTTCGATTATACAGTTTAGCTGAACAAGCGAAAAAAACTAGTTTCTGTATGCTTTAAAATATTTAATTAGACTTATCTAGTTAGCAAGGTCATTTCATCTTTCTGCAAGAACACATTATTGCTACAAGAAGAAACATCTGGCCAGGGAGAATCACGTTATCTTTTTAGCAAGGACACGCTATTGATACAAGAAGGAACATTTCAGCTTGCTGTTTTTTTACCTAAAATAACTGTCAGACTTATATAGCATAGATGGGGCCTTTAAACTTGAGGGACTCCATCTTCTGCTATAACATTCCATCCTTTTGTTCCTTCATTTATCAATACGAATTTCTATGTTTTCTTTTAGTACAACGCTGAATACACATTAAAAAAAGCTTAAAAACCAAATAAACCGCAAGACACATTAGCAAAACCTGTAAAATAGCTTGTACTATACCAGCCAACCACCCACCAATACCTTTAAACCAATTTGCGGGATTTAGAAAGGAAAATCTCTGTGTGGAATTATTGGCCAAAGTATCTGAACAGTTCACTCAAAAGTTTATCTCTTCCCATGAGACTGGGACAGCGAGAAAGGGTATGCTAGTGGACGTCACAGGGGCATCTGTACATATCCAACAATTAGCAATGGTCTGGTTTTGCTCCTTTAGTCCATCGATTAGAGCAAGATGGTGTCTAATGAATCTTCTGTCGTCTCCATCCATGGTGCCTAACCTAGTCCATGCACCTGTGGTCGCAAGGATGCAGGTAAGTATAAACAATGTCATCAGTCTTTGTCCGCTGGTTCTCCTAGTATCTTTTTGCAATGGGACGCGTGGATCCAGGTCTCTTTTCCCTCTAACTTAACGGCTGTGCTTGTGGTCAGCAGAACTTGAAAGGGTCCGTCAAACCGTGGATCTAGGCTTTTCCTCACGTGTCTTTTTATAACCACCCAGTCTCCAGGTTGCAGCGTATGGCTGCTAGAGTCTTGATCTGGATCTGGAAGAGAACTGAAGACATTATCATGTACTTGCTTAATCTTTTTGTGTAAAGTCCTCACATAGGAACTTAGCACATGGTTGTTCATTTCTAATGCTTGCGGATAGAAACACCCTAGGCTGGGTACGTTGCCAAACAATATCTCATATGGAGAGAGTCCAGTCTTTCTATTAGGCGTGTATCTTACTGAAAACAGAGCAAGTGGTAAACAGTCCGGCCATGGTTTTCCTGTCTCAGCCATGGCTTTCTGAATTTTTAATTTCAATGTCCCATTCAGTCTTTCCACTTTACCACTACTTTGTGGGTGATATGGGGTATGGAATGCTTGTTGAATTCCTAGAGCTGACATGACTTCATTCATTATTTCACCTGTGAAGTGTGTACCTCTGTCACTCTCAATTACCTCTGGTACCCCATACCTGCAGACCACCTCCGCAAGCAGTTTCTTTGCGGTTGCCGCAGCCGTGGCTTTGGCAATCGGGAAAGCCTCTGGCCATCCTGAGAACAAATCAATACAAACCAACACATATTCCCATGATCCTGACTTTGGCAGCTGAATATAATCAATTTGCAGTCTCTCGAATGGATAGAGGGGCCGGGGGGTGTGTTTGGGTGGTGTTTTAACTACTCTACCCTGATTATGTGTAGCACATATCATGCACCCTTGTACCAGGTTTTCAATACAGGTGGAGAATCCTGGTGCCACCCAATGTTTCTGCATCACAATCATCACACCCGTTTTAGATTGGTGTGTCGGCCCATGTAGTATCTGGGCAGCTGCTGGGTACAGTGCCCTTGGAAGTCATCGTCGTGTCCCTTTCCCCCATACCCCATTTGCTTCATTCAGGCATGCACCTTCCTTTAACCACTTATCAACCTCCTCCTTTTGAGCCTGAGCCTGCATTTGGGATAAGATGTCCTCCGACACAAAGGGGTTTTTAGGGGCACTTAACTGACGTACTGTTGACCCTTGTTGCGGCTTACAGGCTGCTGTTTTTGCCGCTGCATCTGCCATCGCATTTCCTCTGCTTACCTGGTCGGTGCGTCTGGTATGTGCTCTTACCTTTATGACAGCTACTTGTTTAGGTAGTTGTAGCGCATCAATTAACTGCTGGACCGCATCAGCATTCTTAATGGGGTGTCCTGCTGCCGTCAGGAAACCTCTTGACTTCCATATTGGACCAAAATCATGCGATATACCGAATGCGTACCTAGAATCTGTGTAAATGTTAACAATACTACCTTCCGCTAGTTTACAGGCCTCGGTTAGGGCCCTAAGTTCAGCTTCTTGAGCCGACTGGTGTGGGAGCATTGGTTCTGCCTTGATTACTGCATTGAGGGAGACAACTGCATATCCAGTATGGAAGGTACCTGAATCGTCCTGATGACGGGATCCATCTACAAAAAATTCAAAATCTGCATTTTGTAATTCATGTTCAAATCCAGTAGGTAAACCTGCCGTTTCTTGTGCCATCATTTGTACACAGTCATGAGGAACTTCCTCTCTTGGATCTTCCTTAAAAAGCACAGTACCTGACTCTTCCTTTAGATCCGAGAGAGGTAACAAAGTTGCTGGATTCAGGGTAGTACACCTCTGTAAAGAAACATTGGGAGGCATTAACAGTGCACATTGTAACCTGAGATGACGTGCTGCTGAGAGGTGAGCGGGTTGCACTTGATTCAATATAGTGTAGACATCATGAGGTGTTAGAACGGTGAGCGGGTGGTCAAGAACAATGTCTGCGGATTTATGGAGTAATAGTCCAACAGCATGCAGAGCACGTACACAGGATGGTGCACCTCTGGCTACCGCATCCAATCTGCCACGAAAGTAGGCAACAGGTCTCTGATTATCACCGTGTGTTTGAGTTAAAACTCCTGCTGCATGTCCAGCTTGTTCATGAAGGTACAGAGTAAATGGGAGCTCATAATTAGGGGTACCCAAAGCTGGAGCGGCCAAAATACGGTTCTTGAGAGAATAAAAACAGTCTATTGCCTCTGATGTTAGTACAAAAGGTGTTGGGGTAAGACAGTCATAGAGGGGCTGCATTAAAACAGAGATGGCATGAATCCACTGTCTGCAATAGGAAACAAGTCCAAGAAAAGTTCTGAGGGCTGCAACATTAATGGGGACGGTGAATGCCTGTACTGCTTGTTTGCGTGCATTTGTTAAATGACGAGCTCCTGGTGTAATGCAATGTCCCAAAAAGGTGACTGAAGATTTACAAAACTGAAGCTTATCTTTCGATGCCTTGCAGCCAGCGTGATAGAGAAACAACATAAGCGATATAGTTGCACTATGACATTGTTTCCTGGAGGGGGCACAAATGAGCAGGTCATCGACATATTGCAGAACAACGATATGTGGTTCAGAGAATCCCTCCAGTATTTCCTGCAGGCTTGCAGTGTACATTGTGGGTGAATTCTGGGCACCCTGTGGCAACACTGTCCATGTATATTGACTACCCTGGAATGTGAAAGCAAACAGGTACTGGCAGTCAGGATGTAATGGTACACTGAAAAATGCATTTGCCAAATAAACCACTGAAAAGCAAAGAGAATTAGAAGGTATCTGTGACAGAAGAGTATGCGGGTTGGGCACAACTGGTGTTAGAAGTTCTGTGGCTTTGTTAACCAACCGGAGGTCATGGACCATTCTATATGCGGCTGGTTGTCCTGGCACGCTCTTTTTCTTTACTGGGAACAGGGGAGTGTTGCAAGGGGACTGGGTTTTGACTAGGACTCCTCTCTGTAGTAATTTTTGGACCTGCTGGGCTATGGCATTCTCCTGAGCCGAGCTAAGGGGATACTGCTTCTGTTGAGGCAAGATGGCTCCTGGTTTTAATTTCACCATTACTGGTTGAACTCTTAACCTACCAACATCTGTTTTGCCTGAGGCCCAAAAATCATGTGGTACAGCCTGCTCCAATATCGGGGGAAACTCATTTGTCTCTTCTATGCTGGCAATATCTAGTGACATAATTTTGCAAAGGGTACTTGGTTTTAAACCTGGGGTCATGGTGACAGTGCCATCGGGATGATACTCAATATGTGCTTGTAATTGGGACAACACATCATTTCCCAAAAGGTTACATTGGCCTCGGGGCGATACCATGAGCTGGCTATGTACAGTAGCTCCTTGAATTTGCAGGGGAATTCTTTTAGTGACAGGAAGCAGGACAGACGGGGAATTGAAGGGGGTGGCAATGACATGATGTGAAAAATCAGTGTCAGTATATGGCCAATCACCTTGCGCAATTACTGAATTGTCGGCCCCCGTATCTACTTGGAAATCGATTTCATGTCCCCCTGGTAGGTTCACCTGCACTATACAACTGGGAGTTGGGGGTAAGGAGATGAGGGGGTTCATGTGCAAGCTTCCCTCATCCTATGGGGGCGTTGTTTGGTCGGCTGGAGGACCCGTACTCTGAGCATTTGGATACGGGTTGGTCCTACAGTTCTTTCTAAAATGTCCTGGCTTTTTACATCCGTAACATAGTCTCTGTCCTTCTCCTTCAGTCTGTCCTCTGCCTCTGTTGTTTCTGGGGGTCGTCTCTACTATATGTATTCTGGCAGCTCTTTTTGCCTGCGCTATGTCATGCTGTGCCCCCTGAGCTATTCTAGCTAAATCTTCTGCCTTCACTGATCTCCAGTCCGGTCTACTTGCTTTTACCTTCTCTGCAATCTCTTTCTTTAGTCCATTCATGAAAGCACTTGCTAATACCCTCTCACTAGTCTTATTCCCGGGGTTGAACCCCATTTCTGACCAGGTTTTCTTTAGTGCATAGAAATAATCCTTAGGATCTTCCTCCTTTCCCTGCACTCTATCTTCTAGTGTAACTTGCTTTTCTGTTTGCCTGTCTTGACATGCTTTTACCAACGCTGCTGCGAATAGGACTCCAGCTGCTGCATCATTAGATTCTGCATCTACTGGTCCGGTCCTATTGGCATACTGTTTTTTTGTCTCATCTATCAACCTATCATAGCGGGCTTCATCTGCCAATTTTCCCTTAATTACCCCCTGCAGATCTATTCTAGTGGCATGATACGTATCCTGTATGGTGGTGATCATTCTAGCAAAACCCATAGGGGACTGGGACGGATCTGGCAGCTGGGAGATCAGTGCCAACTGCTCTGAAGGACTCCATGGTCTATACATTAACATTGTACGAGCTTCCTGACCTGGAACCACTGCATCCCCCCCCTGCTGCTGCTGCTGCTGGTGCTCCTGGCACAACTACCGTCCTCATTGGGAATAGACTAGCTGGGTGGTGTCTCGGTCCTCCACATGCCACACAGATGTCTACTGTCAAGGGGTTCTGTTGTCCACATCTGGGGCAAACCCAACATTTAGGTTCCTGGGAATTCTGGTACTGGGGTGGGGGTGACGTCGGGAGCGGACAGGGAGGAAAATCTGTCATTCCAGTTTTTGTCAGTCTGTAACGTCCGTCTCCTAATTCTTCAATCTTTCCTTCAAAATAAGCGCATGCATTCATCCATACATCTACTGTCTTCAACAGACCCTTATCTTTCAACCATCCATGATAGGAGTTAAAGAAGGATTTCCATTTCTCTCCATTCATCTCTCCATTCTCATTCATTCCCGCTTTACACAATATTTTGTCAATTCCAATCAGTGCCTGTTTCCCTTCTCTGCGTACCACTAAGTCTTTGGCTATAATGCCTTCCTTGGCATTTTGGTTCCCCATTTTTTTCGGTTCTCCTCACCTAGAAGAGACTCCTCAGTCACTTAGACAATGGGCCACAAAGGTTTCTGAACCATTCCACTACTAGCCTCTCTAGGACTTATACGCCAACCAGAAAAACAGACCAAAAACATCAATACCGGGACACATCCACAACACAATCATCGGATCCATACTTTCATTAAATTCTCCAAAGGATAGAAGGCAGGACTGTCAATTTATCTGAGGGATTCTACTGGTTCAAAGGGACCTGAGCCAGACAACAATCTGTTGAATTACCTGGGGAGCCGACCGCTCGGGGGTGAGGGAGTCTCTTCTATGCAGTGATATAATTAGGTAGAATATAAGTTATTCTTACCTCAGCAATGTATATATCACCAACAGAGAGCTTCACTCGTCCCACGTCTCGGACCGGTCGAGCACCCTTGGGTAGATTAACTCAAGGTCCCTGTTCGAGGCGCCAGCTGTCGTCACTGAATTTTGGGTCTTCTATCCTTTGGATTACGAGCTCGGAGAGAATGAAGACACAGGACAGGATGTTTGTGTCTAAACATACTCTAAAAACTTTATTACAAAACACAGGGCTAATATACACCCTAAAGGCAGGAAACGGATTTGCCATATATGGTTCGATTATACAGTTTAGCTGAACAAGTAAAAAAAAAAACAGTTTCTGTATGCTTTAAAATATTTAATTAGACTTATCTAGTTAGCAAGGTCATTTCATCTTTCTGCAAGAACACATTATTACTACAACAAGAAACATCTGGCCAGGGAGAATCACGTTATCTTTTTAGCAAGGACACGCTATTGATACAAGAAGGCCTCCATTAGTTAATAAATTTGATTTCCATTGATGATTTTTATGTGATTTTGTTGTCAGCACATTCAGCTTTGTACAGAACAAAGTATTCAATCAGAATATTTCATTCATTCAGATCTAGGATGTGTTATTTGAGTGTTCCCTTTATTTTTTTGAGCAGTGTATGTATATGTGTGTGTATATATATAATTTTTTTTAATTTTTTTCAATACATATTTCACTTTGGAGCTGACATAAGTCATGGACATGGGCTCTGTATCATGATATGTCTCCAATTTAGCAAATCTAGATCATGAAAGTAACTCTGTGACCTGCCATGTTGTCACCCTGAGTAATATGCTATAGGTATCATTACTGAGTCATATAGTGATGAAGTGATTGACAGTTGCTCCTGCTTTCTATCGAGCGTCTCTCCTGCTCTCTCTCTCGAGCGTCTCTCCTGCTCTCTCTCTCGAGCATCTCTCCTGCTCTCTCTCGAGCGTCTCTCCTGCTCTCTCTCTCTAGCTTCTCTCCTGCTCTTTCTCTCGAGCGTCTCTCCTGCTCTCTCTCTCTCGAGCGTCTCTCCTGCTCTCTCTCTCGAGCGTCTCTCCTGCTCTCTCTCTCGAGCGTCTCTCCTGCTCTCTCTCTCGAGCGTCTCTCCTGCTCTCTCTCTCTCGAGCGTCTCTCCTGCTCTCTCTCTCGAGCGTCTCTCCTGCTCTCTCTCTCGAGCGTCTCTCCTGCTCTCTCTCGAGCGTCTCTCCTGCTCTCTCTCTCTCTTGCATCTCTCCTGCTCTCTCTCTCTCGAGCGTCTCTCCTGCTCTCTCTCTCGAGCGTCTCTCCTGCTCTCTCTCTCTCTCGAGCGTCTCTCTCTCTCTTGCATCTCTCCTGCTCTCTCTCTCTCTCGAGCGTCTCTCCTGCTCTCTCTCTCGAGCGTCTCTCCTGCTCTCTCTCTCTCTCGAGCGTCTCTCCTGCTCTCTCTCTCGAGCGTCTCTCCTGCTCTCTCTCTCGAGCGTCTTTCCTGCTCTCTCTCTCGAACGTTTCTCCTGCTCTCTCTCTCGAGCGTCTCTCCTGCTCTCTCTCTCTCGAGCGTCTCTCCTGCTCTCTCTCTCTCGAGCGTCTCTCCTGCTCTCTCTCTCGAGCGTCTCTCCTGCTCTCTCTCTCTCAAGCGTCTCTCCTGCTCTCTCTCTCTCGAGCGTCTCTCCTGCTCTCTCTCTCTCGAGCGTCTCTCCTGCTCTCTCTCTCGAGTGTCTCTCCTGCTCTCTCTCTCGAGCGTCTCTCCTGCTCTCTCTCTCTCGAGTGTCTTTCTAGCGTCTCTCCTGCTCTCTCTCTCGAGCGTCTCTCCTGCTCTCTCTCGAGCGTCTCTCCTGCTCTCTCTCTCTCGAGCGTCTCTCCTGCTCTCTCTCTCTCGAGCGTCTCTCCTGCTCTCTCTCTCTCGAGCGTCTCTCCTGCTCTATCTCTCTAGCGTCTCTCCTGCTCTCTCTCGAGCGTCTCTCCTGCTCTCTCTCTCGAGCGTCTCTCCTGCTCTCTCTCTCGAGCGTCTCTCCTGATCTTGAGCGTCTCTCCTGCTCTTTCTCTCTCTCTCGAGCGTCTCTTCTGCTCTCTCTCGAGCGTCTTTCTAGCGTCTCTCCTGCTCTCTCTCTCGAGCGTCTCTCCTGCTCTCTCTCTCTCTCGAGCGTCTCTCCTGCTCTCTCTCTCGAGCGTCTCTCCTGCTCTCTCTCTTGAGCGTCTCTCCTGCTCTCTCTCTCTCGAGCGTCTCTCCTGATCTCGAGCATCTCTCCTGCTCTCTCTCTCTCTCGAGCGTATATATTATATATATACACACACTGCTCAAAAAATAAAGGGAACACTTAAACATCACAACTCCAAGTCAATAACACTTCTGTGAAATCTACCTGTCCAGTTATGAAGCAACACGGATTGTGAATCAATTTCTCCTGCTGTTGTGCAAATGGAGCAGACAACTGGTAGAAATGATAGGCAATTAGCCAGATACCCCCTATAAAGGAGTGGTTCTGCAGGTGGTGACCACAGACCATTTCTCTGTTCTCATTCTTTTTGGCTGATGTTTTGGTCACTTTTTCATTTTGCCATTGCTCTCACCCCTAGAGGTACATTAGCATTAGGCAGTGTCTACAGTACAACCCACAGAAGTTGCTCAGGTAGTGCCGTTCATCCAGGATGGCACATCAGTGCGAGCTGTGGCAAGAAGTGTAGCTGTGTCTGTCAGCACAGTGTCCAGAGCATGGAGCAGATACCAGGAGATGTGCAGGGAGCCATAGGAGGGCAACAACCCAGCAACAGGACCGTTACCTCCTCCTTTGTGCAAGGAGGAACAGGAGGAGCACTGCCAGAGCCCTGCAAAATGATCTCCAGCTGGCCACAAATGTGCATGTGTCTGCACAAACGGTTAGAAACCGACTCCATGAGGGTGGTATGAGGGCCCGATGTCCACAGATGGGGGTTGTGCTCACAGCCCAACACCGAGCAGGACGCTTGACATTTGCCACAGAACACCAGGATTGGCAAAGTCGCCACTGGTGCCCTCTGCTCTTGACAGATGAAAGCTCAGTATTGTGTGTGGCCTCCACGTGCCTGTATGACCTCCCTACAACGCCTGGGCATGCTCCTGATGAGGTTGCGGATGGTCTCCTGTGGGATCTCCTCCCAGACCTAGACTAAAGCATCAGCCAACTCCTGAACAGTCAGTGGTGCAACGCGACGTTGGTGGATGTGACTCGCCCCCTGGGCCGTGGGGTACTCGGATCCGTGCAGTAGGGGAACGATGGGAGTAGTAGTGGCAACCCGGTTTCGTGGCTCAGGGTGGTCAGGCCAGTGGTAGTCCGTTATGTGCTGATGTTTATGTCCGACTACGCCACCCGTGGATTTGCGGTTATTAGGAACCGCCGCTGCATGCCGACCGCTGGGGCTGATGAGGTGTGCAGCTAGGGTAGTGTGACCCCCCACGGGAAGAGTGCGGCCCCAGGGCAGTATAGTGGATGGTGGGAGTGATGGTGGTGAGAGTCCCAGTGCTGATAGTGCTGGAGAAGCAAGGAGCACACAGACAACAGGTTGCAGTCCAGGGTCTTTACTAGAACAGGTAAATTGACCCATAAACAGTCCCGGCTAGGAGGGGGACCTGGATGTCTGAGAGCAACGGGGAAATTGGCCCTGGTCAGGGTGAGGGTGTAGGCCTACCGTGCTTTCTGCGCTCCTTCTGGCTATCTCCTCCTGATAGGGTAACAGCCCACGTTTCCAAGCTTTCCGTGTATTCTCGCCTGTATGGCCTGCGACGTGGGTTCCTTTCTGCTCCCAGCCTTGTACGGCTTTACTGGTACCTTCTGTTGTGGCAGGGCCTCCAGGCTTCTTAGGCCAAGGAATATACAGTCCCCTGCGGACTGGTTCTCTGCTGGGGGATGTGGAATCCTCTCAGCCTCAGACACCAAAGTCTGGTAAATTAAGTCCTCTTTCTGCCAAGACAGGCTCTCTTCGCCTCTTGTCTCTGGCTTGTGGCTCTCCTCCTGCCACACTTCCTCTTAGGTGCAGTGCAACTGTCTGTCCCTGTTCTGCTCTGGGACAAGTCTCAATGCTGAGACAGGCCATCCAGTTCTCTCTAACCCTGCCCCCAGCACCAGCTTTTATAGGGGCAGCCTGCTCCCCCTACTGGCCTGAGACAGGAGGCATTGCATGCTAATGTTCCCCTGACTAGAGAACCTCCCCCTTGCTCTCAGACACAGCTTTAATACATTTTGTGGCATCCAGGCCAGGGTGATACATTCCCCCCTAGTGAAATTTAGTACTCCGGGACTAAACAATAAACAAAGACAATAAAACATTAATAGACATTAATAGACAGACGACGCACAAATTGAGTTCTTAAGGTCACAGTGTGGCCTGTGACCGGGTGTCCATATCACCAATACAACGGGGAGCCTTAACCAGGTGGGGGTCTGTCCTACCCCAATTCCTTCACAGTCCTTGGTTAGGCTCCGAACGCAGTCCATACCAGGTCCCGGTTATAAAAAGTCCATAACCTGTGAGTCCTTACAGTAACTGCAAGAAACTGAAACACGGAATTACCAAACATGCATGTAACTTTGCAAACAATTCAACATTTGGCAACAAGGTTATTTACAATTTTAGTGCGCTCTATATTCTCCAGCGAGCGGGTATCAGCCCCTTTGTGCTCCTGGTTGACCTACGTAGCCCACTGTCTGGTGGTGGACCAACCTGGCTTTCCCCACTAGCGTTAGGGGTACAGCTACCAGCTGGGTGTACAGGTAGGGAAGGCAGCTGTCTGCGGGTCCTTTGGCTTACCGCAGGCATGGCAGGCTCACTGTCAGCAGAGGGTTGACTCTCCTGGGCTGCTGGTACAGGCTCTTCTGCCTCTGGAACCGCTTGCTCCTCTTCACCTTCCGGCTCTGGTGTTGGTTGTTGCTGTGCCGGTTGCAGGAAATGCAGGACGGGTACCACTATGGCATCATTTATGCGAGTCCAGGACTGAGGGAACTCTCCGAGAACGGTGCTGATCATTTCTTCCTTGTCCTCTGCGGGTTCAAGGTCACTCTGATCCTCTTCTGCACTACGGAGTTGCTCGGGTCATCTTTTGAGATGGTCTCTGGAGACGGTACTAGTGGTTTCTCCTCCGTCCTTGGTGATCACGCACACCTTCGGGTTGTCGTGATCAGACTGCAGTACGGTGTAGGGTTCCCTTTCCCACTGGTCGTCCAACTTGTGAAGCCTTTTTTTTCGCTTTAGGACTTGCTCACCAGGTTCTAGGGGACCAGCAGGGGCGTGTTGGTTGAAGAGTTTTTCTTGCCTCTCTCTCACCTGGGCCAGGCTCTTCTCCACAGTCTACTGCACCTTCTTGTACTGCAGTTGCCTTTCCGTATCCCAGTCCGCATCCGGGGAGGTGTCCTCAGGCGTTAGGACTCCCATCTCCAGGTCTATAGGCAGCTTACCCGGTCTGGGTCGCATCAGGTAAGCCGGGGTGCAGTTGGTAGCATTCACCGGGATATGATTGTATAAGTCTATCAGGTCCGGCAGTTTTTCTGGCCACAGGCTGCGCTCCTCCAGGGGCAACGTCTTCAGGAGATCAATGACTATATTGTTCATCTTCTCACACATCCCGTTGGTTTGTGGGTGGTAAGGCGTTGTCCGAATCTTCTTACAGCCATAGAGGTTGCCGAACTCCTGGAAGATTTCAGCCTCGAACGCTGGACCCTGGTCTGTCAGGACCTGTTCCGGATACCTGTGTGGACGGCAGAAATATTGCTGGAAGGCTCTGGCCGCTGTTTGGGCTGTCAAGTCTTTTACTGGGACCACCACTAGAAAACGGGAATAGTGGTCCACGATTGTCAGGGCATAGATGTATCCTGACCGGCTGGGAGCCAATTTGACATGGTCCAGAGCTACCAGCTCAAGAGGCTGTGTGGTGACGATGGGCCTCAAGGGTGTCTTCTGGCTGGTGCGGTCCTTCCTCCTTAGGTGACAAGGGCCACAGTCTCTGCACCATTTTTCTACAGCTCCTCTCATGCCGACCCAAAAGAACCTTCCTCTTAGTAGGAACTCCAGTTTCTTCCAACCGAACCGATGTGTCCCGCTCTGTCATGGTAAGCCCCCAGGACCATAGCTGCATCCCGCCTTGGGACCACGACTTGCCAGGTCAGCTCGTGCGTCCGGTGGTTGACAATCCTTCTGCACAACTTGCCTTCGTAGAGGAACAGCTTGCTCTTCTCTTTCCATAGCTGCTTGGCTTCCTCTGGAGCATCCGGATCTATGCGGGCATCTTCCTGGGTCAGCAGATCTTTCACCAGGCGGATGGCAGGGTCACTATCTTGGGTCTCGGCCCAGCTGTGTTGAGGTAGGGGATTTATCATCACGGTTGTTAGATCCTCCTCCTTCACGCGGTGGGAGTATTGAGCAGCTCCATACCGGTGAAACGCGGGGAGTTCTACCTC
This sequence comes from Phyllobates terribilis, assembly GCF_046119375.1. NCBI lineage: Eukaryota > Metazoa > Chordata > Amphibia > Anura > Dendrobatidae > Phyllobates > Phyllobates terribilis. The sequence goes on from NW_027363094.1 coordinate 210,335, forward strand.
CTCCAGCTCTTCTGGGTCTTCGTCACCTTCAGATAAGTGAGGCATCCTCGATAGGGTGTCAGCGTTGGCATTGGTTTTGCCGGCCCGGTACTTGATCAGTCATAGTTGGAGAGACGGGCCATCCACCGCTGTTCTAGGGCACCCAGTCTTGCATTGTCCAGGTGTGTCAACGGGTTGTTGTCCGTGTACACGGTGAACTTTGCGGAGGCCAGGTAATGCTTGAAGCGTTCCGTCACGGCCCACACCACCGCCAAGAATTCTAGCTTGAAGGAGCTGTAATTCTCCGGATTCCTCTTGGTGGGTCTCAGCTTCCGGCTGGCGTACGCGATCACCCTTTCTCTGCCCTGTTGGTTTTGGAACAGTACGGCTCCCAGTCCCACATTACTGGCATCTGTGTGGAGAATGAAAGGCTGGCCATAATCAGGGTAGGCCAGGATCTCGTCCCCTGTGAGGGCCATCTTTAGCTGGCGGAAGGACTCCTCTTCCGGTTTATCCCACTTGAAGGGCGGCTTTTGGCTCCTGGACTTAGACTGTCCGATCAGGAGGTCCTGCATAGGAGCTGCCATCTTAGTGAACCCGGGGATGAACCTTCGGTAGTAGCCTACCAACCCGAGAAACTGTCTCACCTCTTTGATGTTCAAGGGGCTTGGCCAGCTCTTGATTGCCGTGACCTTGTCAGGGTCGGGGGCCACTCCTTCCGCGCTTACCACGTGCCCTAGGTACTGGTCCTTTGGTTTCAGCAGGTGACACTTCGATGGTTTCACCTTCAGGCCATAGCCTGCCAGGGCTTCGAACACCTCGGCCAGGTGCTTTAGGTGGTCCTCGTAGGTCTTCGAATAGACGATCACGTCGTCCAGGAAAAGGAGGACCGTCTCGAAGTTTCGGTGCCCTAGACATCATTCCATCAGCCTCTGGAAGGTCCCTGGTGCGTTGCAGAGCCCGAAGGGCATACAGTTGAACTCACTCAGTCCCATCGGGGTGGTGAAGGCAGTCTTCTCCTTGTCAGCCTCTGCCACAGGAACCTGCCAGTACCCGCTAGTAAGGTCCAAAGTAGAAAAGAAGTTAGCAGATTTTAGTGCGGCTAAAGACTCCTCTATTCTAGGCAGCGGATATGCGTCTTTGTGGGTGATACGGTTGATTTGTCTATAGTCCACGCACATTCTCATGGTGCCGTCTTTCTTTTTGACCAGAACCAAGGGGGCTGCCCAGGGGCTACAGCTGTCTCTAATAACCCCAGCTTCTTTCATCTCTCTTAGCATGCCCTTTGCGTTCTGATAATGTGCAGGGGGTACAGGTCTGTGCCTCTCTTTTATTGGTGGGTGGCTCCCTGTGGGGATGTGGTGTTCTATCCCTTTTACTCTGCCGAAGTCTAGCGGGTGCTTACTAAAGACTCTCTCGTACTCCTGTACCACCCGGTAGACTCCTTGTTTTTGGTGCAGGGGAGTGGAGTCAGCACCCACATGGAGTTTCTGGCACCAGTCCTCCTTTTGTTTCTGGGAGCCATTACCCTCCGCCTGAGGAGATGGAGGCAAGGGTTCCACGGCCCTGATAGCTTTGTGTTCGACAACAAACAGTTTGGCGAGTGTAGCGTACCTGGGTAAGTGTACTTCCCTCTCCCCAATGTTGAGGATGCGGACGGGCACCCTCCCATGACGGACATCAACCACCCCCCGGGCTGTCAAAATGGTGGGCCTGCTGTCTGAGTACATGGGTTCTACCATGGCTTGGTAGTCTCTACCTCTCAACCCGATTGCAGTCCGACACCAGATCATCATTTCACTTTTGGGAGGCATGGAAATGGGGAATGGGTCACTCAGTCTTACGCTACCGATCTCACCACCAGACAGTTCTACCTGCTGCCGTCTCATCAGGGCTTTTATCTCCTTGTTGAGGACTCTCTGTTGGCTGGAACTAGCATTCACCGCCACCTGTTGTAGAATTACAATTACCTCTGAAAGACAATTTTCAATTACGTTAGTACCCACAGTTATTTTAGGGTGACTTTCACGACGGTCAATGTCCACAATAATCACCCCCTGTGCGGGCAGTTCAACTTTACCAATTTTAATGGTCATCTCCTTGAACCCCATCTGCGGCACGGGTAAGCCATTACTGGCGATGATGCTCAAGTTATTGTCTGGATACCGTGTGATATCAGCATCAGTCCAATACTGCTTAAAAAGTACATAAGGGATAGTGGTTACTTGTGACCTATTATCCAGCAAGGCGCTCATGGGGATACCGTCCAGCACCACGGGTAAAACCGGGCGCCCCCCAACGTACTTATTACGCCAATTGTAAGGGCCTGGTGATCTTATGCCTGGGGGTTGGCCCTTTGCCCCAGGTTGGACCCTTTTAAATTACAGTACCTGGAAATGTGTCCGGGCTGGTTGCATCGACGGCAAATGGGCTGTCCATCCTCTGCGTAGCGGTCTGTGGGCCTCCCTCGGAACGACGGGATCCTCCTCTGTCGACGCCACGGGACATCCTCCGGACTTGAAGCCAGCTCGATGGGTCTTGACGGGTCCACTTAAAACGCCTGGACGGTCCTGGTCAACGCCGCGACGCTCCTGGTCAGCTCCTGGACTTGGTGGTGCAGGTCTTTCGACGGGGCTTGGTTCAGGGCCTGTGCATCAGCCCCCACGGGATCCATAGAGGAGGGCGCCGCCTCCTGGTGGTTGGTGAGAGCAGGGCGCCGGGGGTTTATAGCGCCACTGGTTGCAGATTCACGGAGCACCCTTATGGCCATGTCCTTAAATTGGGCAAAGGTTAGGTCGGGGTTCTGAAAGAACATGAGACGCAGTTGGGCCCTGTGGGCGCTAGACAGCAGACCTTCTATGAATTGTTCTGTTAGCAGCTTATCCGTTTCCTGCACACTGCCAGGGTCAGTTTGTTGAATAGCCCTCAAGGCTTCCTGCAGATTTAGGGCATAGTCTCTGATGCTGTCCTGTGCCCGCTGCTTACATCCATAGAACCTCATTTTAATCTCAGCGGAGGTACGTGTGTCAAAGGTACCCCGCAGCCGGGCCAGAATACCCTTCACAGTCCTTTTATCCTCAGTGGGCCATGATTTTACCTCCCTTTGGGCTGCGCCAGTTAACTGCCCTGTCAATATGCTAACCTTCTGTTCCTCTGTCAGGGGGTAAACGTGGAACAAACTGTATAGCCTTTCCTTGAAGTCAGTTAGGGCATGGGGCTCCCCTGAGTATTTGGGCAGCCAGGCCGCTCCAGGGATGTAGGGCAGGGAAAAGGGCATCACCGCTGCTGCAGCTGCGTTGGTGGTAGTGGGCGCCTCTGTGTCCGACATCTTCCTCCCCCCTAGTTAAGCGTGGCCTACCTTCCGACGATCCTCTTCTGTAGGCCGCGGCTCCGCTGCTGCTGCTCTGGACGAGGACCTTGCCTCGCGTCCTGATGACGTCAGCGTCGCTCTCTCTCCCTTCCAGGACCTTGCGCAGCGTCGGTGCGTGGGGCGGAGCTTCGGATCTCGGGCGGTTTTGAAGTCCACGCCCCTCTTCTTCCCGCGCGGCGTCCTGAAGATGGCGTCCGATGGCGAGAAACAGCTGCGGATGGCGGGAAGACGGCAGAAGACGGCGGGAAACAGTCCAAGATGGCGTCTGATGGCGGGAATCGGCTCCGGATGGCGGGAAACGACTCCGGACGGCGGGAAACTTCGCCACAGGTAAGTTACAAAAGTCTTTTTCAGGCACGCAGTACCCGGTGGTTGCGGGCATGAAATCCTGCCGACTACGCCAAAGCTGACTCGCCCCTTGGGCCGTGGGGCACTCGGATCCGGGCACTCTGGGAACGATGGGAGTAGTAGTGGCAACCCGGTTCCGTGGCTCAGGGTGGTCAGGCCAGTGGTAGTCCGTTATGTGCTATTGATTATATCCGACTACGCCACCCGTGGATTGCGGTTATTAGGAACCGCCGCTGCATGCCGACCGCTGGGGCTGATGAGGTGTGCAGCTAGGGTAGTGTGACTCCCCACGGGAAGAGTGCGGCCCCAGGGCAGTATAGTGGATGGTGGGAGTGATGGTGGTGAGATTCCCAGTGCTGATAGTGCTGGAGAAGCAAGGAGCACACAGACAACAGGTTGCAGTCCAGGGTCTTTACTAGAACAGGTAAATTGACCCATAAACTGTCCCGGCTAGGAGGGGGACCTGGATGTCTGAGAGCAACGGGGAAATTGGCCCTGGTCAGGGTAAGGGTGTAGGCCTACCGTGCTTTCTGCGCTCCTTCTGGCTATCTCCTCCTGATAGGGTAACAGCCCACGTTTCCAAGCTTTCTGTGTATTCTCGCCTGTATGGCCTGCGACGTGGGTTCCTTTCTGCTCCCAGCCTTGTACGGCTTTACTGGTCCCTTCTGTTGTGGCAGGGCCTCCAGGCTTCTTAGGCCAAGGAATATACAGTCCCCTGCGGACTGGTTCTCTGCTGGGGGATGTGGAATCCTCTCAGCCTCAGACACCAAAGTCTGGTAAATTAAGTCCTCTTTCTGCCAAGACAGGCTCTCTTCGCCTCTTGTCTCTGGCTTGTGGCTCTCCTCCTGCCACACTTCCTCTTAGGTGCAGTGCAACTGTCTGTCCCTGTTCTGCTCTGGGACAAGTCTCAATGCTGAGACAGGCCATCCAGTTCTCTCTAACCCTGCCCCCAGCACCAGTTTTTATAGGGGCAGCCTGCTCCCCCTACTGGCCTGAGACAGGAGGCATTGCATGCTAATGTTCCCCTGACTAGAGAACCTCCCCCTTGCTCTCAGACACAGCTTTAATACATTTTGTGGCATCCAGGCCAGGGTGACACAGATGGAGCGAGACATGATGTCCCAGATGTGCTCAATCGGATTCAGGTCTGGGGAACAGGCGGGCCAGTCCATAACTTCAATGCCTTCACCTTGCAGAAACTGCTGACACACTCCAGCCACATGAGGTCTGGCAATGTCCTGCATACTGCATAAGGGGCATAATGGGGGCATTACACTGTGTGGGGGCATAATACATACTACATAAGGGGCATAATGGGGGCATTAAACTTTTTGGGGCATCATACATACTGCATAAGGGGCATAATGGGGGCAATACACTGTGTGGGGGCATCATACATACTGCATAAGGGGCATAATGGGGGCATTACACTGTGTGAGGGGCATCATACATACTGCATAAGGGGCATAATGGGGGCATCATACATCCTGCATAAGGGGCATAATGGGGGCATTACATTGTGTGGTAGCATCATACATCTTGTATAAGGGGCATAATGGGGGCATTACACTGTGTGGGAGCATCATACATACTGCATGAGGGGCATAATGGTGGCATACACTGTGTGGTGCATCATACATACTGTATAAGGGGCATAATGGGGGCATTACACTGTGTGGGGCATCATATATACTGTATAAGGGGCATAATGGGGCATTACACTGTGTGAGGGCATCATACATACTGCATAAGGGGCATAATGGGGGCATTACACTGTGTGGGGGCATCATACATACTGCATAAGGAGCATAATGGGGGCATTACACTGTGTGGGGGCATCATGTATACTGCATAAGGGGCATAATGGGGGCATTACACTGTGTGGGGGCATCATACATCCTGCATAAGGGGCATAATGGGGGCATTACACTGTGTGGGGGGCATCATACATCCTGCATAAGGGGCATAACACTGTGTGGGGGCATCATACATCCTGCATAAGGGGCATAATGGGGGCATTACACTGTGTGGGGGGCATCATACATACTGCATAAGGGGCATAATGGGGGCATTACACTGTGTGGGGGCATCATACATCCTGCATAAGGGGCATAATGGGGGCATTACACTGTGTGGGGGCATCATGCATCCTGCATAAGGGGCATAATGGGGGCATTACACTGTGTGGGGGCATCATACATACTGCATAAGGGGTATAATGGGGGCATTACACTGTGGGGGGCATCATGCATCCTACATAAGGGGCATAATGGGGGCATTACACTGTGTGGGGGCATCATACATACTGCATAAGGGGTATAATGGGGGCATTACACTGTGGGGGGCATCATGCATCCTACATAAGGGGCATAATGGGGGCATTACACTGTGTGGGGGCATCATACATTCTGTATAAGGGGCATAATGGGGGCATTACACTGTGGGGCCAGTAAAGGGGCCCTTTACTATGAGAACAATACGTTTCCTCCCTTCCTGTCTCCATAGTTGGGTCGTATGTATCTATTACAGGAAACAGAACAAAAACCTTATGATTCTTATAAAGGGGCAACACAAGACCCCAAAAGAGTCTCTGTGCTCAAGGGGTTAATGCCCCCTGCGCCCAGTAATGGGGGATCCCCACATACCTCCACCTGCAGAGCCGCCACCACATATATGGCTGCTCTGTGCGCACAGGAGCTGTGATGAGGTCACAGGAGGGGAAGAGTCAGGGGTCACATGATCAGGGGCCTCAGTGGATGCAGGACTCTGCTGTGCTGGTTGTCATGGTGCTGGATGAGCTGAAGTTTATGTGTGGGGTCAGGAGTAGTGTTGAGCGATACCTTCCGATATCGGGAAATATCGTATCAGATTGGATAGGACCGATACCCAAAAGTATCGGATATCGCCGATTCCGATACCGGAAACCAATGCAAGTCAATGGGACACTAATATCGGAAAGCCATCCCAGCGTGAGAGAATTCAACTGATTGTTTAAAAGCCGGCGGGCGGTAAAAAGCCGCCGGCTTTTAAACAATCACACAGCCCCATACTGCTTCCCCGCAGCCTCCCACCCCGATTATGCGCTCCCCCCGCCACCTCCCATCCCGATCGTAAGTTAGGACCGGGCGGGGAGCGCAGCACCAAGGAGCAGGGAGCGAAGGACCCGGGCGGGGAAGCCGGCAGTGAAAAGACTACACCGCCGGCTTTCCCGTTCTGTGCTGCGCTCTCCCGCCGGTTATTTCAAATGAACAGCTGAGGTATCAGGTGATGCTGATCAGCTGTTCATTTGAAGTAGCCGCGGTGCCCTCAGAGGGTTCATGTGAGTTCATGCTTCACTGCATGAACTCACATGAACTTTCCCACGGCCGCACAGGTCAGCCTCACCTCCCAGACCATCAGACCCATCATGATTGGTGTGTGCGCAGGTGTCTGTGCGATGTGTGCGGGTGTGTGCGCGATGTCTGCGGGTGTCGGCGTGCAGGCAGACATAGGCTAATGTGACACTACTACTCCCATCGGCCTATGTCTGTCCCCCGTCCACTTGTGCCAGCAGGATCAGCTCGATGGGAGCAGTAGCTATTTAAACTGCCCCATATGTTATTTTTGCCCCTATACATCTTTTATGTTTTTAGGCCCCCCATATATTTTTTTTGTTTTTGGTCCCCAATAAATTTTAAATACATTTTTCATTGGTGGCCAGTGGTTACCTAAAATAAATTAGTTCATACATTACCTGTCCCCGCCGATCGCCACCTAAAATAAAGTAAAAAATAAAAAACTACACCTATACTCACCTAGACACCTAATTCCCCGAAGCCATCGATCTCCTGTAATAAAATATAAAATAATAAACCACAACCTTATCCTTACCCCTCCGTAGTAGTCCACGAGTGTCCCACGAAGATCTCCAGTTTAGAGCAGCCACATAAAATGTGACCGCTCTAAACCACTGCCGCCGCTAGAATTTGATTGCATACACCGGGTCCCTCCCTGATAACAGGGAACCCTGGGGAATACTCGTCATCTTGATCCCCCACTGACTAAATACTTGCTCCACCTCAGCCTACACCATCATGGAGGACACTTCCACCTGTGTCCACTGTAAGGTTCGACTTTCTTTTATCATTTCAGCAGATTAATAAACATCATAAAGCTGTAAAACTATCGAGTAATTTATTAGAAATTATTATAAAGAAATATAAAGTATAATAGATAGCTATAGAGGGCACAGAAGACGACTAACTATAGTAAGCATGGTATCGCCTGATATATACTGTATATTCTAGATGGCGCTATTACACTAAATACATCACAACCTCCAGGGTGATATTACCGTACAATGTGAGATCACTAATAATGGCCACAGATTATGAGAAAATGACCAGCTCCATAGTCCTGGAGTTATTATAAATGTCTCTAGTGTGAGGCAGGGACTGGACGAGTGTTGGAGGGAGGTATATTCCCCCAGGACGTCCTTTATGTATCCATGCTGTAGAATCTGCCGTATACTTCTGTTCTAGCAGTCAGACATTTCACTCTGCAAATCACAGGCTCAACATTGTGTAAAACTACCACCGTATATAAGAGCACTCAGAATAAAAACTAGCGGCATGCCGTGCACTGCCCACGTCATGTGTACGGGATACAGGACCTGCAGGACCTGGTACGGCCATTATAGTTGATAGATTAATGATACCTGTGCAGATGAAGGGAAAAAAATATGTGCAACAGCAGGAGGAGAAAGTCTCAAAATGTAATTTGAAGAGTATAATAGAGAAATGGGAAACTTCTGGAGATGCAGATAAGTGGTACCAGGGCAAAACGTAAGTGCAGTCAGACAAGGGAAAAGTGCAAATGATCCAGCGTAAAGGTTTGTTTAGTAGAAAAAATATTAAAACTTAGCTTTTATTAGCCATATAAAACACTGCTCCACAAAGAATACAGCAAATGTGCAACTATCATAGCTTACAGACCTACACGTTTCAACAAATCATGTCTTAATTATGGCCCTACTACTAGAATGACAAAAAGGCATATATATATATATATATATATATATATATATATATATATATATCCACGTGCCTGTATGACCTCCCTACAACGCCTGGGCATGCTCCTGATGAGGTTGCGGATGGTCTCCTGTGGGATCTCCTCCCAGACCTGAACTAAAGCATCCGCCAACTCCTGGACAGTCTGTGGTGCAACGTGACGTTGGCGGATGGAGCGAGACATGATGTCCCAGATGTGCTCAATCGGATTCAGGTCTGGGGAACGGGCGGGCCAGTCCATAGCTTCAATGCCTCCATCTTGCAGGAACTGCTGACACACTCCAGCCACATGAGGTCTGCCATTGTCCAGCATTATGAGGAACCCAGGGCCAACCGCACCAGCATATGGTCTCACAAGGGGTCTGAGGATCTCATCTCGGTACCTAATGGAAGCCAGGCTACCTCTGGCGAGCACATGGAGGGCTGTGCGGCTCTCCAAAGAAATGCCACCCCACACCATTACTCACCCACTGCCAAACCGGTCATGCTGAAGGATGTCACTCTCCACGGCGTCTCCAGACTCTGTCACGTCTGTCACATGTGCTCAGTGTGAACCTGCTTTCATCTACGAAGAGCACAGGGCGCGAGTGGCAACTTTGCCAATCCTGGTGTTCTGTGGCAAATGCCAAGCGTCCTGCATGGTGTTGGGCTGTGAGCACAACCCCTATCTGTGGACGTCGGGCCCTCATACCACCCTCATGGAGTCGGTATCTAACCGTTTGTGCAGACACATGCACATTTGTGGCCAGCTGGAGGTCATTTTGCAGGGCTCTGGCAGTGCTCCTCCTGTTCCTCCTTTCACAAAGGCGGAGGTAGCGGTCCTGCTGCTGGGTTGTTGCCCTCCTACGGCCCCCTCCACATCTCCTGGTGTACTGGCCTGTCTCCTGGTAGCGCCTCCAGCCTCTGGACACAGCCAACCTTCTTGCCACAGCTCGCATTGATGTGCCATCCTGGATGAGCTGCACTATCTGAGCAACTTCTGTGGGTTGTAGAGTCTGTCTCATGCTACCACGAGTGTGAAAGCACAACCAACATTCAAAAGTGACCAAAACATCAGCCAGAAAGCATTGGTACTGAGATGTGGTCTGTGGTCCCCACCTGCAGAACCACTCCTTTATTGAGGGTGTCTTGATAATTGCCAATAATTTCCATCTATCCTCTATTCCATTTGCACATCAGCATGTGAAATTGATTGTCAATCAGTGTTGCTTCCTAAGTGGACAGTTTGATTTCACAGAAGTTTGATTTACTTGGAGTTATATTCTGTTGTTTTAAGTGTTCCCTTTATTTTTGGAGCAGTTTATATAGATACATACAGTGAGTACGGAAAGTATTCAGACTCCTTTAAATTTTTCACTCTTTGTTTCATTGCAGCCATTTGATAAATTCTAAAAAGTTCATTTTTTTCTCATTAAAGTACACTCAGCACCCCATCTTGACTGAAAAAAACAGCAATATAGAATTTTTTTGCAAATTTATTAAAAAAGAAAAACTGAAATATCACATGGTCATAAGTATTCAGATCCTTTGCTCAGACACTCATATTTAAGTCACATGCTGTCCATTTCCTTGTGATCCTCCTTGAGATGGTTCTACTCCTTCAATGGAGTCCAAATGTGTTTAATTAAACTGATAGGACTTGATTTGGAAAGGCACACACCTGTCTATATAAGACCCCACAGCTCACACTACATGTCAGACCAAATGAGAATCATGAGCTCAAACGAACTGCCCAAGGAGCTCAGAGACCGAATTGTGGCAAGGCACAGATCTAGCCAAGGTTATAAAAGAATTTCTGCATTACCCAAGGTTCATAAGAGCACAGTGGCCTCCATAATCCTTAAATGGAAGAAGTTTGGGACCACCAGAAGTCTTCCTAGACCTGGCCGTCCAGCCAAACTGAGCAATCGTGGGAGAAGAGCCTTGGTGAGAGAGGTAAAGAAGAACCCCAAGATCACTGTGGCTGAGCTCCAGAGATGCAGTAGGGAGATGGGAGAAAGTTCCACATAGTCAACTATCACTGCAGCCCTTCCCCAGTTGGGCCTTTATGGCAGAGTGGCCAGATGGAAGCCTCTCCTCATATGAAAGCCCGCATAGAGTTTGCTCAAAAACACATGAAGGACTCCCAGACTATGAGAAATAAGATTCTCTGGTCTGATGAGACGAAGATAGAACTTTTTGGTGATAATTCTAAGTGGTATGTGTGGAGAAAACCAGGCACTGCTCATCACCTGCCTAATACAATCCCAACAGTGAAACATGGTGGTGGCAGTTGTTAGAACCCTCCTGTTAGTTTTTTCTATTTTGTGGTCATGTGACCTTCTGCCTATTTATTCCAGCTCCGCACTTCAGGCTTTGCTGGACTTCAGTGTTACTTTGACTCTTAATCTAGCCAGGTGCTTTGTACCTACTGTATCTCTCTAGTTTGTTTGGTCCTTGGACCACTAAGTACTTTTGTCTGTCTTCTTCTGCTACTACTTCTGCCAGGAGGTGTCCAGTTTTGTCCCAGTCCTTAGTTCTTTTAGGGACCCCTCCCTTTAATCTATAGGTCTGTGTTCAGATTAGCCGCGGACATAGGCGGGTCTGTTTGCAAGGAACAGGTTGCCCGCTGCATCGTAAGGAATCAGCTTAGTCCTATTGTATGGACAGATTTCCTCTCTTTCCTTAGTTCTTGTAGCAGATCATAACAGCAGTATCATGCTATGGGTGTGTTTTTCAGCTGCAGGGACAGGACGACTGGTTACAATTGAAGGAAACATGAATGCGGCCAAGTACAGAGATATCCTGGATGAAAACCTCTTCCAGAGTGCTCTGCACCTCAGACTTGGCCAAAGGTTCACCTTCCAACAAGACAATGACCCTAAGCACACAGCTAAAATAACAAAGGAGTGGCTTCAGAACAACTATGTGACCATTCTTGACTGGCCCAGCCAGAGCCCTGACCTAAACCCAATTGAGCATCTTTGGAGAGACCTGAAAATGGCTGTCCACCAACGTTTCCCATTCATCCTGACGGAACTGGAGAGGATCTGCAAGGAAGAATGGCAGAGGATCCCAAAATGCTGGTGTGAAAAACTTGTTGCATCATTTCCAAGAAGACTCATGGCTGTACTAGCCCAAAAGGGTGCTTCTACTCAATACTGAGCAAAGGGTCTGAATACTTATGCCCGTGTGATATTTCAGTTTTTCTTTTTTATTAAATTTCGCAAAAATTTCTTCATTTCTGTTTTCTTTCAGACAAGATGGGGTGCAGAGTGGACTTTAATGAGAAAAAAATGAACTTTTTAGAATTTACCAAATGGCTGCAATGAAACAAAGAGTGAAAAATGTAAAGGGGTCTGAATACTTTCCGTACCCAGTGTACATGCATGGAAATAAATGCAGAATTATATTTCTTAATACTGCAGTATCAGATCCT
>NW_027363094.1:230000-297500 GCF_046119375.1 Phyllobates terribilis
TGAACGGCGGCGCGTAGGAACGGGCGGTGAAATAAGCGCGCCAAAAAAGCTATAAAGTGTACGTTTTTTTTCCATAATTCATTAGATGAGCGTGATAACGGAAGCTGCGTTGAACGGCGGCGCGTAGGAACGGGCGGTGAAATAAGCGCGCCAAAAAAGCTATAAAGTTTACGTTTTTTTTCCGTAATTCATCAGATGAGCGTGATAACGGACGCTGCGCTGAATGGCGGCGCGTAGGAACGGGCGGTGAAATAAGCGCACCAAAAAAACTATAAAGTTTACGTTTTTTTCCGTAATTCATCAGATGAGCGTGATAACGGATGCTGTGCTGAACGGCGGCACGTAGGAACGGGCGGTGAAATAAGTGCGCCAAAAAAACGATAAAGTTTACGTTTTTTTTCTGTAATTTATCAGATGAGCGTGATAACGGACGCAGCCCTTAACGGCGGCGTCAGAGCGACTTTTTTTTGTTGCAGATTGAATTTTAAGTGCTTTTGGTATCATCAAACCTGTAGCCAGCTCTCATCCTCATTGAGCTATTCCAAGGGTGAGGGCTGGCTAGGGGTCGCCCTGGAGGCACCTGTAGCCAGCTCTCATCCTCATTGAGCTGCTCCAAGGGTGAGGGCTGGCTAGGGGTCGCCCTGGAGGCACCTTTAGCCAGCTCTCATACTCATTGAGGTGCTCCAAGGGTGAGGGCTGGCTAGGGGTCGCCCTGGAGGCACCTGTAGCCAGCTCTCATCCTCATTGAGCTGCTCCAAGGGTGAGGGCTGGCTAGGGGTCGCCCTGGAGGCACCTGTAGCCAGCTCTCATCCTCATTGAGCTGCTCCAAGGGTGAGGGCTGGCTAGGGGTCGCCCTGGAGGCACCTGTAGCCAGCTCTCATCCTCATTGAGCTGCTCCAAGGGTGAGGGCTGGCTAGGGGTCGCCCTGGAGGCACCTGTAGCCAGCTCTCATCCTCATTGAGCTGCTCCAAGGGTGAGGGCTGGCTAGGGGTCGCCCTGGAGGCACCTGTATCCAGCTCTCAGCCTCATTGAGCTGCTCCAAGGGTGAGGGCTGGCTAGGGGTCGCCCTGGAGGCACTTGTAGCCAGCTCTCATCCTCATTGAGCGTGATAACGGACACTGCGCTGAACGGCGGCGCATAGGAACGGGCGGTGAAATAAGCGCGCCAAAAAAACTATAAAGTTTACGTTTTTTTTCCGTAATTCATCAGATGAGGGTGATAACGGACGCTGCGCTGAACGGCGGCGCGTAGGAACGGGCGGTGAAATAAGCGCGCCAAAAAAACTATAAAGTTTACGTTTTTTTTCCGTAATTCATCAGATGAGCGTGATAACGGACGCTGCGCTGAATGGCGGCGCGTAGGAACGGGCGGTGAAATAAGCGCGCCAAAAAACTATAAAGTTTACGTTTTTTTTCCGTAATTCATCAGATGAGCGTGATAACGGATGCTGTGCTGAACGGCGGCACGTAGTAACGGGCGATGAAATAAGTGCGCCAAAAAAACGATAAAGTTTACGTTTTTTTTCTGTAATTTATCAGATCAGCGTGATAACGGACGCAGCCCTTAACGGCGGCGTCAGAGCGACTTTATTTTGTTGCAGATTGAATTTTAAGTGCTTTTGCTATCATCAAACCTGTAGCCAGCTCTCATCCTCATTGAGCTATTCCAAGGGTGAGGGCTGGCTAGGGGTCGCCCTGGAGGCACCTGTAGCCAGCTCTCATCCTCATTAAGCTATTCGAAGGGTGAGGGCTGGCTACGTGTCGCCCTGGAGGCACCTGTAGCCAACTCTCATCCTCATTGAGCGTGATAACGGACGCTGCGCTGAACGGCGGCGCATAGGAACGGGCGGTGAAATAAGCGCGCCAAAAAAACTATAAAGTTTACGTTTTTTTTCCGTAATTCATCAGATGAGGGTGATAACGGACGCTGTGCTGAACGGCGGCGCGTAGGAACGGGCGGTGAAATAAGCACGCCAAAAAAACTATAAAATTTACGTTTTTTTTCCGTAATTCATCAGATGAGCGTGATAACGGAAGCTGCGCTGAACGGCGGCGCGTAGGAACGGGCGGTGAAATAAGTGCGCCAAAAAAACGATAAAGTTTACGTTTTTTTTCTGTAATTTATCAGATGAGCGTGATAACGGACGCAGCCCTTAACGGCGGCGTCAGAGCGACTTTTTTTTGTTGCAGATTGAATTTTAAGTGCTTTTGGTATCATCAAACCTGTAGCCAGCTCTCATCCTCATTGAGCTATTCCAAGGGTGAGGGCTGGCTAGGGGTCGCCCTGGAGGCACCTGTAGCCAGCTCTCATCCTCATTGAGCTGCTCCAAGGGTGAGGGCTGGCTAGGGGTCGCCCTGGAGGCACCTTTAGCCAGCTCTCATACTCATTGAGGTGCTCCAAGGGTGAGGGCTGGCTAGGGGTCGCCCTGGAGGCACCTGTAGCCAGCTCTCATCCTCATTGAGCTGCTCCAAGGGTGAGGGCTGGCTAGGGGTCGCCCTGGAGGCACCTGTAGCCAGCTCTCATCCTCATTGAGCTGCTCCAAGGGTGAGGGCTGGCTAGGGGTCGCCCTGGAGGCACCTGTAGCCAGCTCTCATCCTCATTGAGCTGCTCCAAGGGTGAGGGCTGGCTAGGGGTCGCCCTGGAGGCACCTGTAGCCAGCTCTCATCCTCATTGAGCTGCTCCAAGGGTGAGGGCTGGCTAGGGGTCGCCCTGGAGGCACCTGTATCCAGCTCTCAGCCTCATTGAGCTGCTCCAAGGGTGAGGGCTGGCTAGGGGTCGCCCTGGAGGCACTTGTAGCCAGCTCTCATCCTCATTGAGCGTGATAACGGACACTGCGCTGAACGGCGGCGCATAGGAACGGGCGGTGAAATAAGCGCGCCAAAAAAACTATAAAGTTTACGTTTTTTTTCCGTAATTCATCAGATGAGGGTGATAACGGACGCTGCGCTGAACGGCGGCGCGTAGGAACGGGCGGTGAAATAAGCGCGCCAAAAAAACTATAAAGTTTACGTTTTTTTTCCGTAATTCATCAGATGAGCGTGATAACGGACGCTGCGCTGAATGGCGGCGCGTAGGAACGGGCGGTGAAATAAGCGCGCCAAAAAAACTATAAAGTTTACGTTTTTTTTCCGTAATTCATCAGATGAGCGTGATAACGGATGCTGTGCTGAACGGCGGCACGTAGTAACGGGCGATGAAATAAGTGCGCCAAAAAAACGATAAAGTTTACGTTTTTTTTCTGTAATTTATCAGATCAGCGTGATAACGGACGCAGCCCTTAACGGCGGCGTCAGAGCGACTTTATTTTGTTGCAGATTGAATTTTAAGTGCTTTTGCTATCATCAAACCTGTAGCCAGCTCTCATCCTCATTGAGCTATTCCAAGGGTGAGGGCTGGCTAGGGGTCGCCCTGGAGGCACCTGTAGCCAGCTCTCATCCTCATTGAGCTGCTCCAAGGGTGAGGGCTGGCTAGGGGTCGCCCTGGAGGCACCTGTAGCCAGCTCTCATCCTCATTGAGCTGCTCCAAGGGTGAGGGCTGGCTAGGGGTCGCCCTGGAGGCACCTGTAGCCAGCTCTCATCCTCATTGAGCTGCTCCAAGGGTGAGGGCTGGCTAGGGGTCGCCCTGGAGGCACCTGTAGCCAGCTCTCATCCTCATTGAGCTGCTCCAAGGGTGAGGGCTGGCTAGGGGTCGCCCTGGAGGCACCTGTAGCCAGCTCTCATCCTCATTGAGCTGCTCCAAGGGTGAGGGCTGGCTAGGGGTCGCCCTGGAGGCACCTGTAGCCAGCTCTCATCCTCATTGAGCTGCTCCAAGGGTGAGGGCTGGCTAGGGGTCGCCCTGGAGGCACCTGTAGCCAGCTCTCATCCTCATTGAGCTATTCCAAGGGTGAGGGCTGGCTCCGTGTCGCCCTGGAGGCACTTGTAGCCAGCTCTCATCCTCATTGAGCGTGATAACGGACGCTGCGCTGAACGGCGGCGCATAGGAACGGGCGGTGAAATAAGCGCGCCAAAAAAACTATAAAGTTTACGTTTTTTTTCCGTAATTCATCAGATGAGCGTGATAACGGACGCTGCGCTGAATGGCGGCGCGTAGGAACGGGCGGTAAAATAAGCGCGCCAAAAAAACGATAAAGTTTACGTTTTTTTTCTGTAATTTATCAGATCAGCGTGATAACGGACGCAGCCCTTAACGGCGGCGTCAGAGCGACTTTATTTTGTTGCAGATTGAATTTTAAGTGCTTTTGCTATCATCAAACCTGTAGCCAGCTCTCATCCTCATTGAGCTATTCCAAGGGTGAGGGCTGGCTAGGGGTCGCCCTGGAGGCACCTGTAGCCAGCTCTCATCCTCATTGAGCTGCTCCAAGGGTGAGGGCTGGCTAGGGGTCGCCCTGGAGGCACCTGTAGCCAGCTCTCATCCTCATTGAGCTGCTCCAAGGGTGAGGGCTGGCTAGGGGTCGCCCTGGAGGCACCTGTAGCCAGCTCTCATCCTCATTGAGCTGCTCCAAGGGTGAGGGCTGGCTAGGGGTCGCCCTGGAGGCACCTGTAGCCAGCTCTCATCCTCATTGAGCTGCTCCAAGGGTGAGGGCTGGCTAGGGGTCGCCCTGGAGGCACCTGTAGCCAGCTCTCATCCTCATTGAGCTGCTCCAAGGGTGAGGGCTGGCTAGGGGTCGCCCTGGAGGCACCTGTAGCCAGCTCTCATCCTCATTGAGCTATTCCAAGGGTGAGGGCTGGCTACGTGTCGCCCTGGAGGCACTTGTAGCCAGCTCTCATCCTCATTGAGCGTGATAACGGACGCTGCGCTGAACGGCGGCGCATAGGAACGGGCGGTGAAATAAGCACGCCAAAAAAACTATAAAGTTTACGTTTTTTTCCCGTAATTCATCAGATGAGGGTGATAACGGACGCTGCGCTGAACGGCGGCGCGTAGGAACGGGCGGTGAAATAAACGCGCCAAAAAAACTATAAAGTTTACGTTTTTTTTTCGTAATTCATCAGATGAGCGTGATAACGGACGCTGCGCTGAATGGCGGCGCGTAGGAACGGGCGGTGAAATAAGCGCGCCAAAAAAACTATAAAGTTTACGTTTTTTTTCCGTAATTCATCAGATGAGCGTGATAACGGATGCTGTGCTGAACGGCGGCACGTAGGAACGGGCGATGAAATAAGTGCGCCAAAAAAACGATAAAGTTTACGTTTTTTTTCTGTAATTTATCAGATCACCGTGATAACGGACGCAGCCCTTAACGGCGGCGTCAGAGCGACTTTTTTTTGTTGCAGATTGAATTTTAAGTGCTTTTGCTATCATCAAACCTGTAGCCAGCTCTCATTCTCATTGAGCTATTCCAAGGGTGAGGGCTGGCTAAGGGTCGCCCTGGAGGCACCTGTAGCCAGCTCTCATCCTCATTGAGCTGCTCCAAGGGTGAGGGCTGGCTAGGGGTCGCCCTGGAGGCACCTGTAGCCAGCTCTCATCCTCATTGAGCTGCTCCAAGGGTGAGGGCTGGCTAGGGGTCGCCCTGGAGGCACCTGTAGCCAGCTCTCATCCTCATTGAGCTGCTCCAAGGGTGAGGGCTGGCTACGGGTCGCCCTGGAGGCACCTGTAGCCAGCTCTCATCCTCATTGAGCTGCTCCAAGGGTGAGGGCTGGCTAGGGGTCGCCCTGGAGGCACCTGTAGCCAGCTCTCATCCTCATTGAGCTGCTCCAAGGGTGAGGGCTGGCTAGGGGTCGCCCTGGAGGCACCTGTAGCCAGCTCTCATCCTCATTGAGCTGCTCCAAGGGTGAGGGCTGGCTAGGGGTCGCCCTGGAGGCACCTGTAGCCAGCTCTCATCCTCATTGAGCTATTCGAAGGGTGAGGGCTGGCTACGTGTCGCCCTGGAGGCACCTGTAGCCAACTCTCATCCTCATTGAGCGTGATAACGGACGCTGCGCTGAACGGCGGCGCATAGGAACGGGCGGTGAAATAAGCGCGCCAAAAAAACTATAAAGTTTACGTTTTTTTTCCGTAATTCATCAGATGAGGGTGATAACGGACGCTGCGCTGAACGCCGGCGCGTAGGAACGGACGGTGAAATAAGCGCGCCAAAAAAACTATAAAATTTACGTTTTTTTTCCGTAATTCATCAGATGAGCGTGATAACGGAAGCTGCGCTGAACGGCGGCGCGTAGGAACGGGCGGTGAAATAAGCGCGCCAAAAAAGCTATAAAGTGTACGTTTTTTTTCCATAATTCATTAGATGAGCGTGATAACGGAAGCTGCGTTGAACGGCGGCGCGTAGGAACGGGCGGTGAAATAAGCGCGCCAAAAAAACTATAAAGTTTACGTTTTTTTCCGTAATTCATCAGATGAGCGTGATAACGGACGCTGCGCTGAATGGCGGCGCGTAGGAACGGGCGGTGAAATAAGCGCGCCAAAAAAACTATAAAGTTTACGTTTTTTTTCCGTAATTCATCAGATGAGCGTGATAACGGATGCTGTGCTGAACGGCGGCACGTAGGAACGGGCGATGAAATAAGTGCGCCAAAAAAACGATAAAGTTTACGTTTTTTTTCTGTAATTTATCAGATCAGCGTGATAACGGACGCAGCCCTTAACGGCGGCGTCAGAGCGACTTTATTTTGTTGCAGATTGAATTTTAAGTGCTTTTGCTATCATCAAACCTGTAGCCAGCTCTCATCCTCATTGAGCTATTCCAAGGGTGAGGGCTGGCTAAGGGTCGCCCTGGAGGCACCTGTAGCCAGCTCTCATCCTCATTGAGCTGCTCCAAGGGTGAGGGCTGGCTAGGGGTCGCCCTGGAGGCACCTGTAGCCAGCTCTCATCCTCATTGAGCTGCTCCAAGGGTGAGGGCTGGCTAGGGGTCGCCCTGGAGGCACCTGTAGCCAGCTCTCATCCTCATTGAGCTGCTCCAAGGGTGAGGGCTGGCTACGGGTCGCCCTGGAGGCACCTGTAGCCAGCTCTCATCCTCATTGAGCTGCTCCAAGGGTGAGGGCTGGCTAGGGGTCGCCCTGGAGGCACCTGTAGCCAGCTCTCATCCTCATTGAGCTGCTCCAAGGGTGAGGGCTGGCTAGGGGTCGCCCTGGAGGCACCTGTAGCCAGCTCTCATCCTCATTGAGCTGCTCCAAGGGTGAGGGCTGGCTAGGGTTCGCCCTGGAAGCACCTGTAGCCAGCTCTCATCCTCATTGAGCTGCTCCAAGGGTGAGGGCTGGCTAGGGGTCGCCCTGGAGGCACCTGTAGCCAGCTCTCATCCTCATTGAGCTGCTCCAAGGGTGAGGGCTGGCTAGGGGTCGCCCTGGAGGCACCTGTAGCCAGCTCTCATCCTCATTGAGCTATTCCAAAGGTGAGGGCTGGCTACGTGTCGCCCTGGAGGCACTTGTAGCCAGCTCTCATCCTCATTGAGCGTGATAACGGACGCTGCGCTGAACGGCGGCGCATAGGAACGGGCGGTGAAATAAGCGCGCCAAAAAAACTATAAAGTTTACGTTTTTTTTCCGTAATTCATCAGATGAGGGTGATAACGGACGCAGCGCTGAACGGCGGTGCGTAGGAACGGGCGGTGAAATAAGCGCGCCAAAAAAACTATAAAGTTTACGTTTTTTTTCCGTAATTCATCAGATGAGCGTGATAACGGACGCTGCGCTGAATGGCGGCGCGTAGGAACGGGCGGTGAAATAAGCGCGCCAAAAAAACTATAAAGTTTACGTTTTTTTTCCGTAAATCATCAGATGAGCGTGATAACGGATGCTGTGCTGAACGGCTGCACGTAGGAACGGGCGATGAAATAAGTGCGCCAAAAAAACGATAAAGTTTCCGTTTTTTTTCTGTAATTTATCAGATCACCGTGATAACGGACGCAGCCCTTAACGGCGGCGTCAGAGCGACTTTTTTTTGTTGCAGATTGAATTTTAAGTGCTTTTGCTATCATCAAACCTGTAGCCAGCTCTCATCCTCATTGAGCTATTCCAAGGGTGAGGGCTGGCTAAGGGTCGCCCTGGAGGCACCTGTAGCCAGCTCTCATCCTCATTGAGCTGCTCCAAGGGTGAGGGCTGGCTAGGGGTCGCCCTGGAGGCACCTGTAGCCAGCTCTCATCCTCATTGAGCTGCTCCAAGGGTGAGGGCTGGCTAGGGGTCGCCCTGGAGGCACCTGTAGCCAGCTCTCATCCTCATTGAGCTGCTCCAAGGGTGAGGGCTGGCTACGGGTCGCCCTGGAGGCACCTGTAGCCAGCTCTCATCCTCATTGAGCTGCTCCAAGGGTGAGGGCTGGCTAGGGGTCGCCCTGGAGGCACCTGTAGCCAGCTCTCATCCTCATTGAGCTGCTCCAAGGGTGAGGGCTGGCTAGGGGTCGCCCTGGAGGCACCTGTAGCCAGCTCTCATCCTCATTGAGCTGCTCCAAGGGTGAGGGCTGGCTAGGGGTCGCCCTGGAGGCACCTGTAGCCAGCTCTCATCCTCATTGAGCTGCTCCAAGGGTGAGGGCTGGCTAGGGGTCGCCCTGGAGGCACCTGTAGCCAGCTCTCATCCTCATTGAGCTGCTCCAAGGGTGAGGGCTGGCTAGGGGTCGCCCTGGAGGCACCTGTAGCCAGCTCTCATCCTCATTGAGCTGCTCCAAGGGTGAGGGCTGGCTACGGGTCGCCCTGGAGGCACCTGTAGCCAGCTCTCATCCTCATTGAGCTGCTCCAAGGGTGAGGGCTGGCTACGGGTCGCCCTGGAGGCACCTGTAGCCAGCTCTCATCCTCATTGAGCTGCTCCAAGGGTGAGGGCTGGCTAGGGGTCGCCCTGGAGGCACCTGTAGCCAGCTCTCATCCTCATTGAGCTGCTCCAAGGGTGAGGGCTGGCTAGGGGTCGCCCTGGAGGCACCTGTAGCCAGCTCTCATCCTCATTGAGCTGCTCCAAGGGTGAGGGCTGGCTAGGGGTCGCCCTGGAGGCACCTGTAGCCAGCTCTCATCCTCATTGAGCTGCTCCAAGGGTGAGGGCTGGCTAGGGGTCGCCCTGGAGGCACCTGTAGCCAGCTCTCATCCTCATTGAGCTGCTCCAAGGGTGAGGGCTGGCTAGGGGTCGCCCTGGAGGCACCTGTAGCCAGCTCTCATCCTCATTGAGCTGCTCCAAGGGTGAGGGCTGGCTAGGGGTCGCCCTGGAGGCACCTGTAGCCAGCTCTCATCCTCATTGAGCTGCTCCAAGGGTGAGGGCTGGCTAGGGGTCGCCCTGGAGACACCTGTAGCCAGCTCTCATCCTCATTGAGCTATTCGAAGGGTGAGGGCTGGCTACGTGTCGCCCTGGAGGCACCTGTAGCCAACTCTCATCCTCATTGAGCGTGATAACGGACGCTGCGCTGAACGGCGGCGCATAGGAACGGGCGGTGAAATAAGCGCGCCAAAAAAACTATAAAGTTTACGTTTTTTTTCGTAATTCATCAGATGAGGGTGATAACGGACGCTGCGCTGAACGGCGGCGCGTAGGAACGGGCGGTGAAATAAGCGCGCCAAAAAAACTATAAAATTTACGTTTTTTTTACGTAATTCATCAGATGAGCGTGATAACGGACGCTGCGCTGAATGGCGGCGCGTAGGAACGGGCGGTGAAATAAGCGCGCCAAAAAAACTATAAAGTTTACGTTTTTTTTCCGTAAATCATCAGATGAGCGTGATAACGGATGCTGTGCTGAACGGCGGCACGTAGGAACGGGCGATGAAATAAGTGCGCCAAAAAAACGATAAAGTTTACGTTTTTTTTCTGTAATTCATCAGATCACCGTGATAACGGACGCAGCCCGTAACGGCGGCGTCAGAGCAACTTTTTTTTGTTGCAGATTGAATTTTAAGTGCTTTTGCTATCATCAAACCTGTAGCCAGCTCTCATCCTCATTGAGCTATTCCAAGGGTGAGGGCTGGCTAAGGGTCGCCCTGGAGGCACCTGTAGCCAGCTCTCATTAAAATTGAGCTGCTCCAAGGGTGAGGGCTGGCTAGGGGTCGCCCTGGAGGCACCTGTAGCCAGCTCTCATCCTCATTGAGCTGCTCCAAGGGTGAGGGCTGGCTAGGGGTCACCCTGGAGGCACCTGTAGCCAGCTCTCATCCTCATTGAGCTGCTCCAAGGGTGAGGGCTGGCTAGGGGTCGCCCTGGAGGCACCTGTAGCCAGCTCTCATCCTCATTGAGCTGCTCCAAGGGTGAGGGCTGGCTAGGGGTCGCCCTGGAGGCACCTGTAGCCAGCTCTCATCCTCATTGAGCTGCTCCAAGGGTGAGGGCTGGCTACGGGTCGCCCTGGAGGCACCTGTAGCCAGCTCTCATCCTCATTGAGCTGCTCCAAGGGTGAGGGCTGGCTAGGGGTCGCCCTGGAGGCACCTGTAGCCAGCTCTCATCCTCATTGAGCTGCTCCAAGGGTGAGGGCTGGCTAGGGGTCGCCCTGGAGGCACCTGTAGCCAGCTCTCATCCTCATTGAGCTATTCCAAGGGTGAGGGCTGGCTACGTGTCGCCCTGGAGGCACTTGTAGCCAGCTCTCATCCTCATTGAGCGTGATAACGGACGCTGCGCTGAACGGCGGCGCATAGGAACGGGCGGTGAAATAAGCGCGCCAAAAAAACTATAAAGTTTACGTTTTTTTTCCGTAATTCATCAGATGAGCGTGATAACGGACGCTGCGCTGAATGGCGGCGCGTAGGAACGGGCGGTGAAATAAGCGCGCCAAAAAATCTATAAAGTTTACGTTTTTTTTCCGTAATTCATCAGATGAGCGTGATAACGGATGCTGTGCTGAACGGCGGCACGTAGGAACGGGCGATGAAATAAGTGCGCCAAAAAAACGATAAAGTTTACGTTTTTTTTCTGTAATTTATCAGATCA
The DNA here is from genome assembly GCF_046119375.1 of Phyllobates terribilis. Taxonomy (NCBI): domain Eukaryota; kingdom Metazoa; phylum Chordata; class Amphibia; order Anura; family Dendrobatidae; genus Phyllobates; species Phyllobates terribilis. The sequence continues at coordinate 240,818 of NW_027363094.1, forward strand.
GCGTGATAACGGACGCAGCCCTTAACGGCGGCGTCAGAGCGACTTTATTTTGTTGCAGATTGAATTTTAAGTGCTTTTGCTATCATCAAACCTGTAGCCAGCTCTCATCCTCATTGAGCTATTCCAAGGGTGAGGGCTGGCTAAGGGTCGCCCTGGAGGCACCTGTAGCCAGCTCTCATCCTCATTGAGCTGCTCCAAGGGTGAGGGCTGGCTAGGGGTCGCCCTGGAGGCACCTGTAGCCAGCTCTCATCCTCATTGAGCTGCTGAAAGGGTGAGGGCTGGCTAGGGGTCGCCCTGGAGGCACCTGTAGCCAGCTCTCATCCTCATTGAGCTGCTCCAAGGGTGAGGGCTGGCTACGGGTCGCCCTGGAGGCACCTGTAGCCAGCTCTCATCCTCATTGAGCTGCTCCAAGGGTGAGGGCTGGCTAGGGGTCGCCCTGGAGGCACCTGTAGCCAGCTCTCATCCTCATTGAGCTGCTCCAAGAGTGAGGGCTGGCTAGGGGTCGCCCTGGAGGCACCTGTAGCCAGCTTTCATCCTCATTGAGCTGCTCCAAGGGTGAGGGCTGGCTAGGGGTCGCCCTGGAGGCACCTGTAGCCAGCTCTCATCCTCATTGAGCTGCTCCAAGGGTGAGGGCTGGCTAGGGGTCGCCCTGGAGACACCTGTAGCCAGCTCTCATCCTCATTGAGCTATTCGAAGGGTGAGGGCTGGCTACGTGTCGCCCTGGAGGCACCTGTAGCCAACTCTCATCCTCATTGAGCGTGATAACGGACGCTGCGCTGAACGGCGGCGCATAGGAACGGGCGGTGAAATAAGCGCGCCAAAAAAACTATAAAGTTTACGTTTTTTTTCGTAATTCATCAGATGAGGGTGATAACGGACGCTGCGCTGAACGGCGGCGCGTAGGAACGGGCGGTGAAATAAGCGCGCCAAAAAAACTATAAAATTTACGTTTTTTTTCCGTAATTCATCAGATGAGCGTGATAACGGAAGCTGCGCTGAACGGCGGCGCGTAGGAACGGGCGGTGAAATAAGCGCGCCAAAAAAGCTATAAAGTGTACGTTTTTTTTGCATAATTCATTAGATGAGCGTGTTAACGGAAGCTGCGTTGAACGGCGGCGCGTAGGAACGGGCGGTGAAATAAGCGCGCCAAAAAAACTATAAAGTTTACGTTTTTTTTCCGTAATTCATCAGATGAGCGTGATAACGGACGCTGCGCTGAATGGCGGCGCGTAGGAACGGGCGGTGAAATAAGCGCGCCAAAAAAACTATAAAGTTTACGTTTTTTTTCCGTAATTCATCAGATGAGCGTGATAACGGATGCTGTGCTGAACGGCGGCACGTAGGAACGGGCGGTGAAATAAGTGCGCCAAAAAAACGATAAAGTTTACGTTTTTTTTCTGTAATTTATCAGATGAGCGTGATAACGGACGCAGCCCTTAACGGCGGCGTCAGAGCGACTTTTTTTTGTTGCAGATTGAATTTTAAGTGCTTTTGGTATCATCAAACCTGTAGCCAGCTCTCATCCTCATTGAGCTATTCCAAGGGTGAGGGCTGGCTAGGGGTCGCCCTGGAGGCACCTGTAGCCAGCTCTCATCCTCATTGAGCTGCTCCAAGGGTGAGGGCTGGCTAGGGGTCGCCCTGGAGGCACCTGTAGCCAGCTCTCATCCTCATTGAGCTGCTCCAAGGGTGAGGGCTGGCTAGGGGTCGCCCTGGAGGCACCTGTAGCCAGCTCTCATCCTCATTGAGCTGCTCCAAGGGTGAGGGCTGGCTAGGGGTCGCCCTGGAGGCACCTGTAGCCAGCTCTCATCCTCATTGAGCTGCTCCAAGGGTGAGGGCTGGCTAGGGGTCGCCCTGGAGGCACCTGTAGCCAGCTCTCATCCTCATTGAGCTGCTCCAAGGGTGAGGGCTGGCTAGGGGTCGCCCTGGAGGCACCTGTAGCCAGCTCTCATCCTCATTGAGCTGCTCCAAGCGTGAGGGCTGGCTAGGGGTCGCCCTGGAGGCACCTGTAGCCAGCTCTCATCCTCATTGAGCTGCTCCAAGGGTGAGGGCTGGCTAGGGGTCGCCCTGGAGTCACCTGTAGCCAGCTCTCATCCTCATTGAGCTGCTCCAAGGGTGAGGGCTGGCTAGGGGTCGCCCTGGAGGCACCTGTAGCCAGCTCTCATCCTCATTGAGCTGCTCCAAGGGTGAGGGCTGGCTAGGGGTCGCCCTGGAGGCACCTGTAGCCAGCTCTCATCCTCATTGAGCTGCTCCAAGGGTGAGGGCTGGCTAGGGGTCGCCATGGAGGCACCTGTAGCCAGCTCTCATCCTCATTGAGCTGCTCCAAGGGTGAGGGCTGGCTAGGGGTCGCCCTGGAGGCACCTGTAGCCAGCTCTCATCCTCATTGAGCTGCTCCAAGGGTGAGGGCTGGCTAGGGGTCGCCCTGGAGGCACCTGTAGCCAGCTCTCATCCTCATTGAGCTGCTCCAAGGGTGAGGGCTGGCTAGGGGTCGCCCTGGAGGCACCTGTAGCCAGCTCTCATCCTCATTGAGCTGCTCCAAGGGTGAGGGCTGGCTAGGGGTCGCCCTGGAGGCACCTGTAGCCAGCTCTCATCCTCATTGAGCTGCTCCAAGGGTGAGGGCTGGCTAGGGGTCGCCCTGGAGGCACCTGTAGCCAGCTCTCATCCTCATTGAGCGTGATAACGGAAGCTGCGTTGAACGGTGGCGCGTAGGAACGGGCGGTGAAATAAGCGCGCCAAAAAAACTATAAAGTTTACGTTTTTTTTCCGTAATTCATCAGATGAGCGTGATAACGGATGCTGCACTGAATGGCGGCGCGTAGGAACGGGCGGTGAAATAAGCGCGCCAAAAAAACTATAAAGTTTACATTTTTTTTCCGTAATTCATCAGATGAGCGTGATAACGGAAGGTGCGCTGAACCGTGGCGCGTAGGAACGGGCGGTGAAATAAGCGCGCCAAAAAAGCTATAAAGTTTCCTTTTTTTTTCCGTAATTTATCAGATGAGCGTGATAAAGGACGCAGCCCTTAACGGCGGCGTCAGAGCGACTTTTTTTTGTTGCAGATTGAATTTTAAGTGCTTTTGGTATCATCAAACCTGTAGCCAGCTCTCATCCTCATTGAGCTATTCCAAGGGTGAGGGCTGGCTAGGGGTCGCCCTGGAGGCACCTGTAGCCAGCTCTCATCCTCATTGAGCTATTCCAAGGGTGAGGGCTGGCTACGGGTCGCCCTGGAGGCACCTGTAGCCAGCTCTCATCCTCATTGAGCTGCTCCAAGGGTGAGGGCTGGCTAGGGGTCGCCCTGGAGGCACCTGTAGCCAGCTCTCATCCTCATTGAGCTATTCCAAGGGTGAGGGCTGGCTACGGGTCGTCCTGGAAGTACCTGTAGCCAGCTCTCATCAAGAAAAAGCTACGCCTACTAAGTTGCATTAACCAATCGGAGCAGATTCATGATTTACATTCAAATAAACCATCATTTTAGGAAAAGGAAAAGGAGTTTCGGAGGGAAGTTTAATTTGATCCAGTGCTCAGGAGCAACAAGGGTGATTAGTGCACAAGAGAAGCTGTGACCTTAGCCAATTACAACCATGCCGCCCAAAAGAAGGTAAGTACACCTGGTGGGATAGTGAGTGGGAGGGAAATATGAATCTGCAGAGGTATGTGTTGCTTCTAGAAATACTCTTTCTGGACACCATTGCAGCATGCATTCTGGGGTACACTGAGACCATGGGAGTATTTGCAGAAGAGGTTAACATACAGCATGTATTGGGATCAGGTGCCTAACTATACTGCAGCATCATCTGAGCTTGTACTGGAATCAGGTGTATAAGTATACTTGTACTCATATAGCTTGTACTGGAATCAGGTGTATAAGTATGCTTGTACTCATATAGTTTGTACTGGAATCAGGTGCCTAATCTGATGTCCTCTCTGTGACCTCTGCAAACTTTTTAGCTTGGTTGTATTACTGTGGTGGGGGGAGGGGGAAGGATTGCGGTGTGAAAGTGTATTATAACATCATGTTAAGGCTTGCAATTGTTCAGGCTCAGTCACAGAAAGGGTTTATGTTTTTGGCGCGGTCTTTCTGTATCTTTCAAAGTTTGCAGTGTGAAAAGGCTTTAAACTGTATATGTACTTGCTCGCTCACTCGTTTTTTCTCCTTTTTGACTGATAAATGAGTGCCGGTCATGTGCAAAACTGTATAAGCATTTGCATAGTCAATACCACATTAATTTTTTGCACGGTATCTTTGTCAATCTAAATAATTCTTGCAAAACCTCAGATTTGCGCAAGATCTAGGAACATGCATATGATAAAAAACCGCATGTGTTATGTGCACAATATTGCCACAATTTGTGTAGTATGCTATAAAAGTGCATTAACTTGTGCTAAACAATTGCTCCTTAAAAAATTGTGTACGTTTGTCCGTTTTTGTGACCAAAAATGAGGGCTGGCTATTGGTGGTCAAAATACACTCTAGAGCCAGCCCTCATCTTTTTAAAAAAATCTATGGCAATGATGAGACGTGCCTTTTCTCATGAGCTGTGTATTTGTTGTAAAAAAAAATCAGATTTTTGAAATCCAGTTATCCTGCTGAAACATAAAAAATGCTGGTTGATATTAGTGGGTGGAAAAGCTAGATTCTCACTGATATTGTTCCTGATCTTCCATTTTTCTTTTTTACAGCGGCTTCAGGATGCTGAAGACATGTCCACTATGTTACAAAGCATTTACTCAACTGCCACAGCACCTTACACGACAATGCCTTAGATGCTGTACACAAGAGGAGAAGGATGCGCTAGTGAAAGAATCTAGAAACTCACTGATAGCAATTGCAACAAAAGGAACATATATCCCTTATGACAAGATTCCAGAGATCACTACAAAGGACGATCTTATCTCCTTCCTGGAGGACAGAGGGTTTATAGTACCCGAGAAACCAACTATGGCCAGGTATGCCCCACTAGCATCTTATTCTTTGAATACTGATGTTCATACTTGTGTAAGCTTTATAGATTTGCATATATGTTCTGAACTATGCCAAATAATCACGTGTATTTTATATTTACAGGATTGTTGAAGATGAGGGGGCATCACCTGTGCAGGAGGAGCTGACAGCCAGTGAGCAAGAGCTGCCTAATGAGGAGGAAGTGCTGCCTGTTGAGGAGGAAATGTCTACAGTCATCGAGGAGGAGTCGCCCGTCCCAGAGGAAGAGCCGCCCGTCCCAGAGGAAGAGCCGCCCGTCCCAGAGGAAGAGCTGTCCGTCACAGAGGAAGAGCCGTCCGTCACAGAGGAAGAGCCGCCCGTCACAGTGGAAGAGCCGCCCGTCCCAGAGGAAGAGCCGCCCGTCCCAGAGGAAGAGCCGCCCGTCCCAGAGGAAGAGCCGTCCGTCACAGAGGAAGAGCCGTCCGTCACAGTGGAAGAGCCGTCCGTCCCAGAGGAAGAGCCGCCCGTCACAGTGGAAGAGCCGCCCGTCCCAGAGGAAGAGCCGCCCGTCCCAGAGGAAGAGCCACCCGTCCCAGAGGAAGAGCCGCCCGTCCCAGAGGAAGAGCCGCCCGTCCCAGAGGAAGAGCCGCCCGTCCCAGAGGAAGAGCTGCCCGTCCCAGAGGAAGAGCCGTCCGTCACAGAGGAAGAGCCGTCCGTCACAGAGGAAGAGCCGCCCGTCACAGTGGAAGAGCCGTCCGTCACAGAGGAAGAGCCGCCTGTCCCAGAGGATTATGATGTCTACAGGTCAGTGTAAATTTATACAAGGAATTTACTTTAATCCCTTGCTCAAACATTGCCTTGGCCTCAGCACATCCTGGCTTTTAGGCCACTTTAAAAAATTGTCAACACTGCTGGCCTACTCAAGATTGTACTTCACGTTATTACTAAGGATTTTTATAATTTACAGGACTGTTGAAGATGAGAAGCCATCTACATCAACTGGCACATCGGCACGCCGAGCCATATCAAATCCTGAATTGGTGCATCTTTCAGCTGCAGAAGACTATACATCCTCTGAAACATCCGACAGTGAAGCCGATCAACAACCAGAGACCAGAGAAAGAGAGGAAAATACCAGCCAAACAGATGAAGACAGGCCGAGGTCAGTTAGTGTGTGTAACATTCTCACTCATCATGCTTTTATATATATATACATATCTATATATATCTATATATATATATCTATATATATATATATATATATATATATATATATATATATATATATAGATATATATATAGATATATTTATATATATATATATATTGAGCAAAAAAACAATACAAATAATGTTTAACTGGGACAATTAATAGCATATCCCACAACTTTACAGCCCTTACAAAGTAATTTTTTCTCCTATTTTAGGCAATAGATTTCCCTTCCATTGCAGCCATAAAACAGGATGCCAAAAAAGTGCCCTACACACAGACAGCTCTGTGGGGCACACAGCTTTGGCGGGGCATACTAAAATGCACTGCCATTACGATTTTCATCTGTGGGCCAGTAGAGGATGATGTACTAGCTTTACCCACAGATGAACTTCAGAACACGCAGTGTTCAGCAGTGGATGCTGCGTATAAAGGGCAGGCAGCCAGCAAAGTGCTGCTGCCAGTCAGAGCACTGGGGTCCACAGAAATCGGGCCTGGGGACACAGAAATGTTTACCACCCCTGACAACGGTGAGTGGAACCCCCAGCTGTCAAGGTCCCCGACATTTCCCCAGATTCTTCCACTGGGTGAGGGCCCCATGAATGCGTCGTTACAGGGAACCCTGGACTCACAGGCCCCATAGCGGCTGCATAGTCTACTGCCATTGGCAGGACGTCACTATATATATGCTGTATATGCTTACACAGTATTTTTCTCAAAGTTCTAATTTGTTTCTACTCTGACCTGTTGTTCTTTCTTCCAAATTTGTAGGATGACAAGCCAGAAATGGACTGTTGACAAGAGGATCAAAATGAAAGATGCAGGTTATTATGATCACCATTCTCTGTCTCATCCAATATTAAAAGGTTTTTCCTCTTATTTGCAGAACCATTGCAAGCTGGAAAGATACAAACAAATTGTTGAAAATGTGTCAAGGTTTTTATACTTTATGAACAAACGCCGTGTGAGCCTCAACTTTGCGACAAAGATTGAAAACGCCCATTTATTTTTCAAAAACCTTCAAGATCTCGGTCTGTGCAACCAAACTGTCACCAACTACATTAAGAATGTCCGGAAATTTGTACATTATCAACTATTTGCAACCAATTTACGCGATAAAAATGAAAAACTCTTCAAGGCAATGAAGTATTTCCAGTATGTGACTGCGGATATTCAGAAGAAATTTTCCAAGGGAGTTGCAAAAGAAGTTGTCAGCAAAAGGTATGTCAGCTAATTTTTATCCTTTCAGATGTATGCACAATTATTATTTTTTCTCTTTTCTCTCTCCCGCCAGGATTTTTCATACATGACTTAAAAATAGGCCTCACCTATCAGTCACATTTATTAATCTTTCTCTTAGGTACCTGGAGTTGCATAAATTGGACAAAACACCTCAGCAATGCCAGGAGATCCTGACCGTTGCAAAGCCAGCTTTCCTGCAAGCCATCGAGGATGTCCAAGGAGGATCCCGAAATGAAGTGCATCAGTTGGAGATTCTCTATTACCTTGAGGCCTTAATCATACTAAAACACTTACAAAGACCAGGAGTTGTCAGAAACATGACGGTAAGTAACAACCTACTCATTATCCTGATTTAAAGCCACATGTCTATCTAACTTTCCCATGTCTTGACTCACAGGTTTCTGAGTGGACAGAGAGGATGCGTCACATCTATCAAAATGAACAGCTAATAATTGTCGGAGTTAAATCCCATAAGACTGCTGCCCACCAAGTAGCCTGTTTTGTGCTTACTGAAGAAGAAGAAAAGGTAAGATGTTCCTGTCACTACGATGGCACCCACATTAGAGAGGGATCTGTTAGTTGTCATGACTTCAACCCGTAGGATTAGTGGCATTCTGTCCCTTTTAGTAGATCCTCCCTTTAACCAGATTTTACAGGACAACTTGGTGCTACATCCTCATGCAGGTGTGTTGGGAGTCTTTCCCTTATTTCCCTGCAGTATCCAGGATGCTAAACCATAGTATCGGTGTCCAGAATAGTGCATTTTCTTAACAATAATGCTTGTTGCAGCAGCATCCAGAATGCATTATCAGTAGGAACAGATATGCTCTCCCTTATCACAGATGTTCTGCACTTTAAATGAATGGTGGGCAGTTTATAGTCTGACATATGTTTGGTGTGAGGTGACTTTTCTATATATTTAGATTGTGTGGTTCCTATCATGCTCTGAAATCCAACTGAGGCGGAGGAGAGATACTGCCCTTTTAGTCTGTAGGTTTCGCTCTCCTGGTTAGGCACATCCCTCCCTCACGTTGGTGCGGTCATTGACTCCAGTAATTAATTTAGTCTATTTCAAATTTTCTTATCTTAATATTGAAGGGCCCAACTCAATTTTTATTAAGTGGTTTACTGTTTTTTGTTTTGTTTATTTACAGTGGTTTAACATCTACTTTAAAAAAGTGAGACGGGTGCTGGCCAAAAAAGACAGTCCAGATAAATTCTTCTTATCGACTACAGGAAGACAGATATATAATGTATCCACCGACCTTCATCGCTACCAGAAGAAGTAAGTCTTAAAAGTTAAAAATCCTACATATTAGATGTTGTGCCATGTATTTATGATCTACTCTATTGCTATCTAGGTACAAACTTAAATCCATCTCTAGTCAGGTGGCAAGAAAAACTTGTGAAACATGGACCGTGTCACATTTAACAGAGACACAGAGGTATCTTTTCTCCAAATATCTCAGTCATTCCAACATGACAGCAGAGAGGAATTACAGAGAAAAAACGTTAGGAGACCTCTGCCAAGCATACACACTGGTCTTGGCAGCAGGGAAATCATCGGAAAATCAACCTCAACCCAGCAGCTCAAGGTAATTTATTGCAAAGCAGTTATGATCTATTTCACCAAATTGTTGATAAAATGTAATATTCTGTTTTCTATCTCCCCTAAAGAGAAGCAGAAGAGAGCAATGGAGAAGAGGAGCAAATGGTCCAGCAAGCTGAAGACTACAGTGCCCAGGGTGAAACAGAGGACCTCGGTGTGTCAAATTTAAATACTAAGACTCAAAGGTGGGTATATTATTAAATCAAGCAAGCTAGTAGGAGTTGGCAAACTGTACATAGCTTGTGATGTTATGGACAATGACTTGTTCTTCTGAGCATCCTCAGCACCTATACCCAGGCAAAGTGCTCTCAGTAGCGGCCACTTGTAGACAGTATGCGGAAGGGTATATTACAGGCGTTTATTGATGATATCTCCATCGCAGAACAAACCTCGATGCCTAAACTTTTAGGATTGATAGAAGATATCCTTATACCACTCTAAGTGCCCAGAAAATGTAATGTTATTATTTATATCAGGCGGAGAGCACCAATCGAACCTAGGGTCACAACAAGGTCCATGAAGACAGGGATGCAGTTGAGGAAAAGGAAACACCCAGGGTAATTGGTCAATATACTCATTCACATTGTCCTTGAACAATAAACATTTCGGTTTTAACATATGTATTCCCCTTCTTTCCTTTAAAGAGAATAAGAAGACGGCAGTGATCAGCTCCCAAGAAAGAATGAGGCGTTTCGGAGACTAAAGTTCCGGTCTTGTTAAAGTTTCTGAATTCATGTTTTATTTGTTTCTTTTCTATTCTAGGTTGTTCTACAATTCCAGGTGAACGGGGCCCTCGAAGCAATGGGAGAAGATTTTCTTTATTATAAACATTTGTACTGTTTGTATTAGTGTTAAAGGGATTCTGTCACCAGGTTTTAGCCATCTCATCTGAGCGCACCATAATGTGGACACAGACATCTTTATTCCAGTGATATATCACTTACTAGGCTGCTCAGTGTAGTTTGCATTAAAACACTGTTAAATCATCTGGAGATTATCATTAGAGCACTACTCCAGTAGTCCAGTCATACTTGGGAGCTGCCAAATCTGCAACAGAGAAAACAGTAATTTTATCAAAATGACAGCAAGGAGCTCAGTAAGTGAAACATTGCTGGATCAGGATTTCTATCTCTACATTATGCTGCTCTCCGATGGGATGTCAAAAACCTGGTGACAGAGTCCTTTTAATAACTATTTTAAAGATAAATATAAAGTGGAAGTCCTATGGCTATGATGAAACAATTCTGACAACTGTTCAAATGGCACAATCATTTACTACCGTCAGGTTTCTGAGCCGTTTAGTCTAATGCTTTGTCAGTATTACTAGAATCCATAATAATTTAAAGGTCAGGTAGCCATAAAAGTGCTCCTGCCAGTCAGAGCAGTGCAGTCCCTGGAAATCAGGCCTAGGGAAGCAGAATATATTACCATCCCTAACAACGGTAAGCATGACCCCCAGCTGTCCAGCAACACGACATGTAGAACTGCCTATAAAAATTCCATTTGTCCAGTCAGTGCATCACTCTCTGGTGCCCTTTTACACTGGCACACTGCTTTCTGTCTCTCTCTCTTTCTCTCTCTCCAGTGCAATGCTCTCTGGTGCTCTTTCACTCTCTTTCCAGTGCACCACTCTCTGATGTGTTCTTTTTCTCCCTACTGCACCGCTCTCTGGCACTCCTCTGTCTTTATAGTGCAGTGCTCTCTTTTGTGCTCTCTCAGTCTCCAGTGCATCACTGGCGCTCACTTTTGATCTCTCCCCATTGCACCACTCTCTCGCATGCTCTCTCTCTGGTGCTTTCTTTCCATCCAAAGTGCCTTTTTTTGTCTCTGTGCCTTCACGAGCCTCTCAATCTCTGTCTTTGCCCATCTGTGGCTCTCTATCGGTCTCTGTGCCTCTCTGTCCCTCCCTGTGCTTCTATTTACCTTTTGCATCCCTCTATGTGCCTACCTTTGCCCCTTTGCTCCCCTCTTTGCCTCTATGTGCCTCTCAATGACTCTCTCTCATGCACACCTCTTCCTGTAGGTCAAAGGTAAGAAGCACTACTCAAGTTGCAGCAGAGAAGATTAATTGGTAAGTAACCACAAAGCTACACAGTGTTTAACACTTGTGTATTTTTTAAGAATCTTGTTCCTGTAGGATGCTTCCTGAACATTAAAGTGAATTGTCAGGAAACATCTTTAAGCTACAGGATCCTTGAAAAATATGCAAGTTTTTATTGGATGATTTGTCAGGCTATCAACAATCACACAGGGCCACAGGCCCGTCAACAGGGCAATAGCCCACTCCACAAGGCCAATGACCCTTTGCAAAGGGCCAGAGGTCCCTTTCCGCAGTGCCATAGGCATTTCCACAGGGCCATAACCCACTCCAGCTCTCTCCACAGGGCAACAGGCCCATTTGAAGGGCCACAGATCCCTCTTCAGGGTCACAGGCCTTTCCACAGGGCCGCACCCACCTTCAGCTCTCTCCACAGGGCCATAGGCCCTTTCCTCAGGGCCACAAGCCCCTCCAGCTCTCTCCACAGGGCAACAGACCACTATACAGGGTCACAGGCCTTTCCACAGGGCCACAAGCCCCTTCAGCTCTCTCCACAGGACCACAGGCTCCTACCGGGCCACAGGCCTTTACACAGTGCCACAAGCCCCTCCAGCTCTTTCCACAGGCAATCATGTTGCATGTTGTTTACTGCAAAAGACTTCATAGGCCCCAATCTTACTCCAGAGCCTTCCACAGGCCCCTCCAGCCCACTCCACATGGCCTTTTTTAGCAGAGCAAAACTCCCTCCAGCTCTCTTTACATCACTACATGCCCCTCTGCGGGCAAACAACCCCTTCAACTCTCTCCACAGTACCATAGGCTCCTTCTGCCGGGCCACAAGCATTTCCACAGGGCCACAATCCCCTCCAACTCTTCTCCACAGGACAACAAGCTCTCATTACAGGGCCATAGCTCCCCTCCACAGGGCCAAATGCACTTTCTGCATGGCCACAGCCCCCTTTAGCTCTCTCCACAGAGACACAAGGCCCGTCTGCAGGGCACAAGCCCCCTCTTCAAGGCCAAAAGGCCTTTCTACAGGGCCATAGTCATTTCCATAGGGCACAAGCCCCTCCAGCTCTCTCCACAGGGCAACGGACCTCTATACAGGGTCACAGGCCTTTCCACAGGGCCACAACACCTTCAGCTCTCTCCACAGGACCACAGGCTCCTACTGGGCCACAGGCCTTTCCACAGTGCCACAAGCCCCTCCAGTTCTCTCCACAGGCAATCATGTTGCATGTTGTTTACTGCAAAGGACTTCATAGGCCCAAATCTTACTCCAGAGCCTTCCACAGGCCTCTCCAGCCCGCTCCACATGGCCTTTTCCTCAGGCCACAACTCCCTCCAGCTCTCTTTACATCGCCACATGCCCCTCTGCGGGGCCACAGACCCCTATACAGGGTCACAGGCCTTTCCACAGGGCCTCAACCCCTTCAGCTGTCTCCACAGGACCACAGGCTTTTCCACAGCCCACAACTCCTTCCACCTCTCACCACAGGGCCACAGCCCCTTCCACAAGGCTAAAGGGCCTATTCATAGGGCCACAGACCTTTCCACAGGGCCACAACACCCTCCAGCTCTCTCCACAGGACAAGAAGCTCTCTTTACAGGGCCATAGCTCACCTCCACAGGGCCAAATGCACTTTCCACACGGCCACAACTCCCAACAGCCCTCTCCACAGTGTCACAGGGCCCGTCTGCAGGGCACAAGCCCCCTCTTCAAAGCCAAAAGGCCTTTCTACATGGCCATAGTCATTCCCATAGGGCACAAGCACCTCCAGCTCTCTCCACAGGGCAACGGACCCCTGTACAGGGTCACAGGCCTTTCCACAGGGCCACAAAACCTTCAGCTCTCTCCACAGGCAATCATGTTGCATGTTGTTTACTGCAGAGGACTTCATAGGCCCAAATCTTACTCCAGAGCCTTCCACAGGCCCCTCCAGCCCACTCCACATGGCCTTTTCCTCAGGCCACAACTCCCTCCAGCTCTCTTTACATCGCCACATGCCCCTCTGCGGGGCCACAGACCCCTATACAGCGTCACATGCCTTTCCACAGGGCCTCAACCCCTTCAGCTCTCTCCACAGGACCGCTGCCTCCTTCTGCCGGGCTACAAGCCTTTCCACAGGGCCACAATCCCCTCCAACTCTTCTCCGCAGGACAACAAGCTCTCTTTACCGGGCCATAGCTCCCCTCCACATGCACTTTCTGCATGGACACAGCCCCCTTTAGCTCTCTCCACAGAGACACAAGGCCCGTCTGCAGGGCACAAGCCCCCTCTTCAAGGCCAAAAGGCCTTTCTACATGGCCATAGTCATTTCCATAGGGCACGAGCCCCTCCAGCTCTCTCCACAGGGCAACGGACCCCTATACAGGGTCACAGGCCTTTCCACAGGGCCACAACACCTTTAGCTCTCTCCACAGGACCACAGGCTCCTACTGGGCCACAGGCCTTTCTACAGTGCCACAAGCCCCTCCAGCTCTCTCCACAGGCAATCATGTTGCATATTGTTTACTGCAAAGGACTTCATAGGCCCAAATCTTACTCCAGAGCCTTCCACAGGCCTTTCCAGCCCGCTCCACATGGCCTTTTCCTCAGGCCACAACTCCCTCCAGCTCTCTTTACATCGCTACATGCCCCTCTGCGGGGCCACAGACCCCTATACAGGGTCACAGGCCTTTCCACAGGGCCTCAACCCCTTCAGCTGTCTCCACAGGACCACAGGCTTTTCCACAGCCCACAACTCCTTCCACCTCTCACCACAGGGCCACAGCCCCTTCCACAAGGCCAAAGGGCCTATCCATAGGGCCACAGACCTTTCCACATGGCCACAACACCCTCCAGCTCTCTCCACAGGACAAGAAGCTCTCTTTACAGGGCCATAGCTCACCTCCACAGGGCCAAATGCACTTTCCACACGGCCACAACTCCCAACAGCCCTCTCCAGAGTCACAGGGCCCGTCTGCAGGGCACAAGCCCCCTCTTCAAAGCCAAAAGGCCTTTCTGCATGGCCATAGTCATTTCCATAGGGCACGAGCCCCTTCAGCTCTCTCCACAGGGCAACGGACCGCTATACAGGGTCACAGGCCTTTCCACAGGGCCACAACACTTTCAGCTCTCTCCACAGGACCACAGGCTCCTACTGGGCCACAGGCCTTTCCACGGTGCCACAAGCCCCTCCAGCTCTCTCCACAGGCAATCATATTGCATGTTGTTTACTGCAAAGGACTTCATAGGCCCAAATCTTACTCCAGAGCCTTCCACACGCCTTTCCAGCCCACTCCACATGGCCTTTTCCTCAGGCCACAACTCCCTCCAGCTCTCTTTACATCGCCACATGCACCCTCTGCGGGGCCACAGACCCCTATACAGGGTCACAGGCCTTTCCACAGGGCCTCAACCCCTTCAGCTCTCTCCACAGGACCACTGGCTCCTTCTGCCTGGCCACAAGCATTTCCACAGGGCCACAATCCCCTCCAACTCTTCTCCACAGGACAACAAGCTCTCTTTACAGAGCCATAACTCCCCTCCACAGGGCCAAATGCACTTTCTGCACGGCCACAGCCCCCTTTAGCTCTCTCCACAGAGACACAGGGCCCGTCTGCAGGACACAAGCCCCCTCTTCAAGGCCAAAGGGCCTTTCTACATGGCCATAGTCATTTCCATAGGGCACAAGCCCCTCCAGCTCTCTCCACAGGGCAACGGACCCCTATACAGGGTCACAGGCCTTTCCACAGGGCCACAACACCTTCAGCTCTCTCCACAGGACCACAGGCTTCTACCGGGCCACAGGTCTTTCCACAGTGCCACAAGCACCATCCAGCTCTCTCCACAGGCAATCATGTTGCACTTTTGCAACAAGAGTCAATTTTTGTTGCAGTTCGGCAACATTGGAGTCAACCCTGTTGCAAATCGGACACGAAGCTTGAAAATTTAGATGTTTACTGCAAAGGACTTCATAGGCCTTCATCTTACTCCAGAGCCTTCCACAGGCCCCTCCAGCACGCTCCACATGGCCTTTTCCACAGGCCACAACTCCATCCAGCTCTCTTTACATCGCCACATGCCCCTCTGCGGGGCAACAGACCCCTATACAGGGTCACAGGCCTCTCCACAGGGCCTCAACCCCTTCAGCTCTCTCCACAGGACCACTGGCTCCTTCTGCCGGGCCACAAGCCTTTCCACAGGGCCACAATCCCCTCCAATTCCAC
The DNA here is from genome assembly GCF_046119375.1 of Phyllobates terribilis. NCBI lineage: Eukaryota > Metazoa > Chordata > Amphibia > Anura > Dendrobatidae > Phyllobates > Phyllobates terribilis. The sequence continues at coordinate 256,045 of NW_027363094.1, forward strand.
AGGACAACAGGCTCTCTTTACAGGGCCATAGCTCCCCTCCACAGGGCCAAATGCACTTTCCACATGGCCACAACCCCCTCCAGCTCTCTACACAGAGTCATGGGGCCCGTCTGCAGGGCACAAGCCCCTTCATCAAGGCCAAGGGGCCTTTCTACAGGGCCACTGGCCTTTAAATAGTGCCACAACCTCCTCTGGCTCTCTCAAGAGGGCCACAGGCTCCTTCTACAGGGCAAGGGCCCCCTCCACAAGGCCAAAGGCCCTTTGCAAAGGGCCATAGGTCCATTCCACAGGGCCATAGTCATTTCCATAGGGCCATAACCCCCCTCAAGCTCTCTCCACAGAACCGCAGGCTCCTTCTACAGGTTTACAGGCATATACACAGGGCCACATCCGCCTTCACCTCTCTCCACAAGGCGACAGGGCCCTTTCACTGTGTCATAGGCCTTTCCATAAGGCCACAACCCCCTCTGTCTCTCTCAAAAAGGACAGAGGCTCCCTTTACAAGGCAACAGCCCCCTCCACAAGGCCAAAGGCCTTTTTCAAAGGGCCACAGGTCCCTTTCGCAGGGCCATAGGCATTTCCCCAAGGCAATAACCCCCTCCAGCTCTCTACACAGGACCACAGGCTCCTTCTACAAGACTACAACCCCTTTGAGCTCTTTCATCAGGGCCACAGCCTCCTCCGCCCCCCTTTAATCAGTTAAAAGGGCTCAATTGAGTGACCACAACACCTTCAGCTCTCTCCACAGGACCACAGGCTCCTACTGAGCCACAGGACTTTCCACAGTGCCACAAGCCCCTCTAGCTCTCTCCACAGGCAATCATGTTGCATGTTTTTTACTGCAAAGGACTTCATAGGCCAAAATCTTACTCCAGAGCCTTCCACAGGCCCCTCCAGCCGGCTCCACATGGCCTTTTCCTCAGGCCACAACTCCCTCCAGCTCTCTTTACATCGCCACATGCCCCTCTGCGGGGCCACAGACCCCTATACAGGGTCACTGGCCTTTCCACAGGGCCTCAACCCCTTCAGCTGTCTCCACAGGACCACAGGCTTTTCCACAGCCCACAACTCCTTCCAGCTCTCACCACAGGGCCACAGCCCTTTCCACAAGGCTAAAGGGCCTATCCATAGGGCCACAGACCTTTCCACAGGGCCAAAACACCCTCCAGCTCTCTCCACAGGACAAGAAGCTCTCTTTACAGGGCCATAGCTCACCTCCACAGGGCCAAATGCACTTTCCACACGGCCACAACTCCCAACAGCTCTCTCCACAGAGTCACAGGGCCCGTCTGCAGGGCACAAGCCCCCTCTTCAAGGCCAAAAGGCCTTTCTACATGGCCATAGTCATTTCCATAGGGCACGAGCCCCTCCAGCTCTCTCCACAGAGCAACGGACCCCTATACAGGATCACAGGCCTTTCCACAGGGCCACAACACCTTCAGCTCTCTCCACAGGACCACAGGCACCTACTGGACCACAGGCCTTTCCACAGTGCCACAAGCCCCTCCAGCTCTCTCCACAGGCAATCATGTTGCATGTTGTTTACTGCAAAGGACTTCATAGGCTCAAATCTTACTCCAGAGCCTTCCACAGGCCTCTCCAGCCCGCTCCACATGGCCTTTTCCTCAGGCCACAACTCCCTCCAGCTCTCTTTACATCGCCACATGCCCCTCTGCGTGGCCACAGACCCCTATACAGGGTCACAGGCCTTTCCACAGGGCCTCAACCCCTTCAGCTGTCTCCACAGGACCACAGGCTTTTCCACAGCCCACAACTCCTTCCAGCTCTCACCACAGGGCCACAGCCCTTTCCACAAGGCTAAAGGGCCTATCCATAGGGCCACATACCTTTCCACAGGGCCACAACACCCTCCAGCTCTCTCCACAGGACAAGAAGCTCTCTTTACAGGGCCATAGCTCACCTCCACAGGGCCAAATGCACTTTCCACACGGCCACAACTCCCAACAGCTCTCTCCACAGAGTCACAGGGCCCGTCTGCAGGGCACAAGCCCCCTCTTCAAGGCCAAAAGGCCTTTCTACATGGCCATAGTCATTTCCATAGGGCACGAGCCCCTCCAGCTCTCTCCACAGGGCAACAGACCCCTATACAGGATCACAGGCCTTTCCACAGGGCCACAACACCTTCAGCTCTCTCCACAGAACCACAGGCTCCTACTGGGCCACAGGCCTTTCTACAGTGCCACAAGCCCCTCCAGCTCTCTCCACAGGCAATCATGTTGCATGTTGTTTACTGCAAAGGACTTCATAGGCTCAAATCTTACTCCAGAGCCTTCCACAGGCCTCTCCAGCCTGCTCCACATGGCCTTTTCCTCAGGCCACAACTCCCTCCAGCTCTCTTTACATCGCCACATGCCCCTCTGCGGGGCCACAGACCCCTATACAGGGTCACAGGCCTTTCCACAGGGCCTCAACCCCTTCAGCTGTCTCCACAGGACCACAGGCTTTTCCACAGCCCACAACTCCTTCCAGCTCTCACCACAGGGCCACAGCCCTTTCCACAAGGCTAAAGGGCCTATCCATAGGGCCACATACCTTTCCACAGGGCCACAACACCCTCCAGCTCTCTCCACAGGACAAGAAGCTCTCTTTACAGGGCCATAGCTCACCTCCACAGGGCCAAATGCACTTTCCACACGGCCACAACTCCCAACAGCTCTCTCCACAGAGTCACAGGGCCCGTCTGCAGGGCACAAGCCCCCTCTTCAAGGCCAAAAGGCCTTTCTACATGGCCATAGTCATTTCCATAGGGCACGAGCCCCTCCAGCTCTCTCCACAGGGCAACAGACCCCTATACAGGATCACAGGCATTTCCACAGGGCCACAACACCTTCAGCTCTCTCCACAGGACCACAGGCTCCTACTGGGCCACAGGCCTTTCCACAGTGCCACAAGCCCCTCCAGCTCTCTCCACAGGCAATTATGTTGCATGTTGTTTACTGCAAAGGACTTCATAGGCTCAAATCTTACTCCAGAGCCTTCCACAGGCCTCTCCAGCCCGCTCCACATGGCCTTTTCCTCAGGCCACAACTCCCTCCAGCTCTCTTTATGACGCGCCCCTGGGCCTGTGTCGCGCTGCGTTGCGCACGCGGGAGCTTACCCGGAGCCGGATCTCTTGAGGGTTGTAGTCTCGTGGCGGTGACCCGGTCCGTGCCCAGGGAGTCAAACTGAGCGGCGATGTAACAGCGGTAGATGTAGGACGACTACGCCACCCGTTGAATGCAGCTATGGAGCTGCCGCTGCAGGACAGTCCGCTGAGGCCGGTGGATGGATGGTGCAGCGTAGATGGTATAACCCCCAACGGGAGGGGTATGGCCTCAGGGCAGCAGATGTGGATGATGGGGGTAGCAGGAACCACTCAGAGACGGTGCGGTGTAATTCAGGGTCTTTACTGGTAACAACGATAGACCCTCCCGGAGTACTTGCTAGTGAACGGGGCCTGGTCAGTCCTTGAGCAGATGGGATCTCCCCTGGCCAGGCGAAGTTGTAGGCCTCCCAAACTGACTGTACTCTTCTGGCTACCTTGCTAGAAGCGGGTATAAGTAGCCCACGTCCCTGAGTGTACCGTGTGGTGCTCACCCGTATGGCCGGTGACTCGGGGCCTTCTAGTGGCTTCCGCTCCACGGTGGCGGTGCTGGTCCCACGCGTGTGACCGTGCCTTCGGGCTTCTTGGCCAGAGGACCTGAAATCCCCTGCCGGACGGATTCTGCTGCTGGGTAGGAGTTAGTCCCCACAGCCTCGGACTCCGGGTCCGGTAAGAAATCTTCTCAGTCAGGGCGAGCTCTGCAGCTGCCAGCCCCTGACTCGTAGTAGTATTGCTTCTGCTGTTTCTTGTCTCTACTTTCCTTGACTGACTAACCCTGCCTCAGCCCAGGGTTTATACAGGGGAAGTTCTTCCCCTCCCAAGACTGGGCAGGAGGTGTGGCATGCACAGGATCCCTGACCAAAGGACCTCCCACCTGCTCTCAGACATAACATTACATTACTGTGGAAAACCAGACCCCTGGGGTGCCACATTCCCCCCTAGTGAAATTTAGTACTCCGGGACTAAACATATTTTAGAAAAAACATAACAAGATATAACAACAATAATAGTACAATAAGAAGAAACACATAAAGGTGGTCACGGCATGTCCGTAACCGGGTGTAGTCTTTGAAGAAAGCAAGGTGTCCATTTCACCAAAACAGGGAGACGTAACCAGGTAGGGGTCTGTCCTACCCTGAGTCCTTAACAGTCTCTAGTCCATCCTGGGTTACGCTCCAACTATGTACAAGGATTCCCGGTAAATCCACCAAGGATTCCTAAAAATAACTGGAAACACAAAATTATACACAAGCAACAATACACAGATAAACATAAATAAAACAATTTATACACTTCAAATCCTCCAGCGTGCGGGTAACTGGCCTCTAGTGGCCCTAGTGGACCTACGGAGCTGACTGTCTGGCCCTGAACTACAGGGTGTAGGAGCTGTCAAGGGTAAACTGGGCAGCTGTCTACCGGCTCTTTGTCTCACTAGGGGTACGGCAGGCTCACTATAAGCAGAGGGTTGATCCTCCTGTTCTGCTTGTGTGGAGTCTTCTGCCTCCTGGACCGGCTGTTCTTCCAGCTCTACCTGTTGCTCCGTAGGTGCTTGGGATGCTGGTTGGAGGAAGGTGAGTACGGGTACCACAACTGCACCATTGACTTGAGTCCAAGACCGAGGGAAGTCCCCGAGCACAGTACTAACCATATCTTCCCTTTCCTCTACGGGTCGATGGTCTTCTTGTTCCTCTTCAGGGTTCCTCAGTTGTTCGGGACACTTCTTCAGGTGGTCCCGGGATACAATGGCTGTGGTTTCCCCTCCGTCTTTACTGATGGTACAAACCTTCGGGTTCTCGTGGCTTGAGGGCAGTACGGTGTACGGGTCCTTCTCCCACTGGTCATCCAACTTGTGGAGCCGTCTCTTCCTCTTCAAGACCTGCTCTCCGGGTACCAGGGGAACAGCGGGAGCATACTGGTTGTAAGTTTTCTCTTGTCTTTCCCTAGCCTGACAGAGACTTCGCTCCACGCTCTCCTGTACTCTCCGGTACTGCTGCTGCCTCTCTGTGTCCCAGTCTGTTTCTGGTGAAGTGTCCTCGGGTGTCAGGACTCCCATTTCCAGGTCAACAGGTAACTTACCAGGTCTTGCCCTCATTAGGTAAGCCGGGGTACAGTTGGTGGAACCTACCGGGATGTGGTTGTATAGGTCCACCAGATCGGGCAACTTCTCAGGCCACAGACTGCGTTCTTCCAGGGGCAACGTTTTTAGAAGATCCATTACCACCTGGTTCATTTTCTCACAAAGTCCATTAGTTTGCGGATGGTAGGGTGTCGTCCTTATCTTCCGGCAGCCATACAGATTGCAGAATTCCTGGAAGACCTCCGCTTCAAAGGCAGGTCCCTGGTCCGTCAGCACTTGGTCCGGGTACCCGTGTGGACGGCAAAAGTGCTGCTGGAAGGCTCTAGCTGCTGTTTGAGCCGTTAAGTCCTTGACGGGGACGACAACCAGAAACCGGGAGTAATGATCCACGATGGTTAACGCGTAGACGTAGCCACTTCTGCTTGGGGTCAGTTTTACATGATCCAAGGCTACCAGTTCCAACGGTTGCCGGGTGACGATGGACTGCAGGGGAGTCTTCTGGCTGGCACGGTCCTTCCTTCTCAGATTGCACGGGCCACAGTCTCTGCACCACTTCTCGATGGTTCCCCTCATGCCTACCCAGTGGAACCGCTCGCGCAGCAGGAACTCCAGCTTCTTCCACCCGAAGTGTCCAGCTCCGTCATGGTATGCCTCCATCACCATGGCTGCGTCTCTTCGTGGCACCACTACTTGCCAGAGTAATTCATGCGTCCGGGAGTTAACCATTCTGCGGCACAACTTCCCTTTGTAAAGGAACAGTCGACTCTTCTCTGCCCATAGTTGTTTGGCTTCCTCCGGAGCGTCTGGTTCAAGGCGAGCCTCCGGCCGAGTCAGCATCTCCTTCACCAGTCGGACGGCAGGGTCGCTGTCTTGCATTTCCGCCCAGTTGTAGTGGGGTAAGGGGTTCAACGTAGCAGCCTGCTTACTCCTTACCCGGTGGGAATACTGGATAGTCCCATGACGGTGGAACGCAGGGAGTTCAACTTCTTCCAGTCCCTCCGGATCTTCTCCTCCGTCCGGCAGGTTGGGCATCCTGGACAGGGCGTCCGCGTTGGTATTGGAGCGTCCTGCCCGGTATTTGATTGTGAACTCGTAGTTGGACAAACGGGCCATCCACCTCTGCTCCAGGGCACCGAGTCTTGCCGTGTCCAGGTGTGTCAACGGGTTGTTATCCGTGTACACGGTGAACCGGGAAGAAGCGAGGTAATGCTTAAAGCGCTCGGTGACTGCCCATACTACGGCCAGGAACTCTAACTTAAATGAGCTGTAATTCTCGGGGTTTCTTTCGGTGGGTCGCAGTTTTCGGCTGGCGTAGGCGATTACTCGTTCCTTCCCCTGCTGGATCTGGGACAGTACGGCTCCTAGCCCGATGTTACTGGCGTCTGTGTAGAGGATAAAGGGCTGGCTATAATCCGGGTACGCCAGGATTTCGTCCCCCGTGAGGGCCATCTTCAGCTGGCGGAAGGACTCTTCTTCCAGCTCCTCCCATTTGAAGGGCGGCTTCTGGTTCTTGGCCTTCCGGGACTGGCCTATCAGGAGGTCCTGCATAGGTGCTGCCTTTTTGGTGAAACCGGGAATAAACCTTCGGTAGTAGCCTACCAACCCGAGGAACTGCCGCACTTCTTTTACGCTGGAGGGGCTTGGCCATTCCTTAATTGCGGTGATCTTATCAGGGTCGGGAGCCACTCCGTCAGCGCTCACCACGTGTCCCAGGTACTGCACCTTTGGTTTCAGGAGGTGACACTTGGAGGGTTTCACCTTTAGGCCGTAACTTGCCAGAGCTTCGAACACTTCCGCCAGGTGTTTCAGGTGGTCCTCATACGTCTTGGAATATACGATGACATCGTCCAGGTACAACAGGACCGTCTCGAAGTTTCTGTGGCCCAGACAATACTCCATTAGTCGTTGGAAGGTTCCCAGTGCGTTGCAGAGTCCGAACGGCATGCAGGTGAACTCGCTAAGTCCCATCGGGGTGGTGAATGCGGTCTTCTCCCGGTCCGCCTCTGCTACAGGAACCTGCCAGTACCCGCTAGTGAGATCCAAGGTAGAGAAGAAGTTAGCAGATCTTAAAGCAGCCAATGACTCCTCTATCCTTGGTAAGGGGTACGCATCCTTGTGTGTGATACGATTGATTTTCCGGTAATCTACACACATCCTCATGGTGTTGTCTTTCTTTCGGACTAAGACTAGTGGAGCTGCCCAGGGGCTACAGCTATCCCTGATCACCCCAGCCTCCTTCATGTCTCTAAGCATCCCCTTGGCGTGTTGGTAGTGGGCAGGGGGTACGGGTCGATACCTCTCTTTTATAGGAGGATGGTCTCCCGTGGGGATGTGGTGTTCTACCCCCTTGACTCGCCCGAAGTCTAACGGGTGTTTACTGAACACTCTCTCGTACTCCTGAACCACCCGATAGACTCCTTGTTTCTGGTGTGCGGGAGTGGAGTCAGTACCCAGATGTAGTTGCTGACACCAGTCCTCCATGTTTTTCTTAGAGCCGTTACCTTCCTCCGGGTGAGATGGAGGCAAGGGTTCCACAGATTGTATAGAATTTTGGTTAATGGTATATAATTTGGCTAGCGTGGCATACCGGGGCAGGTACACTTCCCTCTCCCCGATATTTATTATGCGAACGGGCACCCTCCCATGGTGTACATCAACCACCCCCTGTGCTGTCAAAATGGTGGGCCTACTGTCCGAGTAAACTGGTTCTACCATTGCCTGGTAATCTCTACCTCTCAGACCAATAGCTGCTCGGCACCAAATCATCATTTCACTTTTTGGGGGCATGGCAATAGGAAAAGGGTCACACATTCTTACGCTACCAATCTCACCGCCGGAGAGTTCCACCTGTTGCCGTCGCATCAGTGCCCGGATCTCTTTCTGGAGCACCCGCTGCTCGCCGGAGCTGGCGTTCTTGGCAACCTGCTGTAAAAGGAAAATCACCTCTGCAAGACAATTTTCAATTACATTAGTTCCTAGAGTTATTTTTGGGTGACTCTCGTGTTTGTCAATATCTACAATGATCAGTCCCTGTGCTGCCAGTTCGACTCTACCGATTTTGATGGTCACCTCTTTAAATCCTATCTGTGGCACGGGCTGGCCATTGCTGGCGATGATACTCAAGTCGTCGTCAGGGTAGCGGGTAATATCCGAGTCATTCCAGTACTGCTTAAAGAGCACGTACGGGATGGTGGTGACCTGTGACCCGGTGTCCAGTAGGGCACTCATGGGAATGCCATCCAGTACCACAGGCAAGACTGGACGTCCTCCCACATATCTGTCGCGCCAGTTCGATGGGCCTGGTGATCTTTTTCCTGGGGGTTGGCCCTCTACCCCAGGTTGTGCCCGTTTAAAGAACAGTACCTTGCCATATGTCCAGGTTGATTGCAGCGGCGGCAGATGGGTCGTCCGTCCTCGCTGTATCGGTCACTGGGTCTTCCTCTGGCCGGTGGGGTCCTCCTTGGTCGACGCCACGGGATGTCCTCCGGTCCGGATGCCAGCTGGATCTTCCCTGGGGTGGAAACCTGTAAAGACTGCACAGTTCGGGTTAGCGCAGCAACGCTCTTAGCTAGCTCTTGGACCTGATGGTGTAGGTCTGGAGCCGGGTCATTGTCCAAAGCCTGCGCATCAGCTCCCACAGGCCCTGCCGACAAGGGCGCCGCCTCCTGGTGGTAAGTGATAGCTGGGCGCCTGTGGGTCACAACGCCACCCGGTGCCGGTTCTCGGAGCACCCGGATGGCTCTGTCCTTGAACTGTGCAAAGCCCAGATGGGGATCCTGTAAGGCCATCGCCCGCAACTGGGTTCGGTGGGCATTACAATATAGTCCCTCTATAAATTGTTCGGTCAACAGCCTGTCCTCGTTTCCCACTCCATCAGGGTCGGTCTGCTTAATGGCCCTCAGGGCCTCTTGTAGGTTTAGTGCATAGTCCCTTATACTCTCATGCGCTCGCTGCTTGCACCCGTAGAATCTAAGCTTAATTTCGGCTGAGGTGCGGGTATCAAAGGTGTCCTTCAGCCGGGTTAGTATCCCTGCGACAGTCTTCCTCCCAGGTGGCCAGGATTTTACTTCCCTTTTGGCTGCCCCGGTTAGTTGGGCCACCAGGATGCTCACTTTTTGCTCTTCTGTGAGGGGGTACACCTGGAAGAGGCTATCCAGCTTTTCTCTAAAGTCATGCAGGGTATGTGACTCCCCTGAGTACTGGGGTAGCCAAGCTGCTCCCGGGATATAGGGCATGGTGAAGGGCATAACTGCAGCAGCGGTGGCGCTGGCGGGGGTTGAGGCAATGAAGCTCTCCTCCGCATCCGACATCTTCCTCCCCCCTAGTGGACCGTGGCCTACCTTGCGATGATCCTGTTCCGTAGGCCGCGGCTCCGCAGTAGATCGTCAGGGTTGAGGACCTTCCGTCGCGCTCCGGTGACGTCGGCGTCTGCTGGGCTCCTTCCAGGACCTTACGCAACGTCCGGACGTGAGGCGGGGCTTCAGTTCTCGCGCGCTTTCGGAGTCCACGCCCCTCTTCTTCCCGCGCGGCGTCCTCAAGATGGCGTCCAACGGCGGGAAAACTCCACGGATGGCGGAAAGAAGGCTGAAGATGGCGCCGGATGGCGGAAATCTTCACAGATGGCGGGAAGAAGGCTGAAAATGGCGCCGGATGGCGGGAATCTTCACCGATGGCGGGAAAACTTCACGGATGGTAAGTTTTAAAAGTCTCTTTTTCAGGCACGCAGTACCCGGTGGTTGCGGGCACGAAATCCTGCCGACTACGCCAAAGTTGACGCGCCCCTGGGCCTGTGTCGCGCTGCGTTGCGCACGCGGGAGCTTACCCGGAGCCGGATCTCTTGAGGGTTGTAGTCTCGTGGCGGTGACCCGGTCCGTGCCCAGGGAGTCAAACTGAGCGGCGATGTAACAGCGGTAGATGTAGGACGACTACGCCACCCGTTGAATGCAGCTATGGAGCTGCCGCTGCAGGACAGTCCGCTGAGGCCGGTGGATGGATGGTGCAGCGTAGATGGTATAACCCCCAACGGGAGGGGTATGGCCTCAGGGCAGCAGATGTGGATGATGGGGGTAGCAGGAACCACTCAGAGACGGTGCGGTGTAATTCAGGGTCTTTACTGGTAACAACGATAGACCCTCCCGGAGTACTTGCTAGTGAACGGGGCCTGGTCAGTCCTTGAGCAGATGGGATCTCCCCTGGCCAGGCGAAGTTGTAGGCCTCCCAAACTGACTGTACTCTTCTGGCTACCTTGCTAGAAGCGGGTATAAGTAGCCCACGTCCCTGAGTGTACCGTGTGGTGCTCACCCGTATGGCCGGTGACTCGGGGCCTTCTAGTGGCTTCCGCTCCACGGTGGCGGTGCTGGTCCCACGCGTGTGACCGTGCCTTCGGGCTTCTTGGCCAGAGGACCTGAAATCCCCTGCCGGACGGATTCTGCTGCTGGGTAGGAGTTAGTCCCCACAGCCTCGGACTCCGGGTCCGGTAAGAAATCTTCTCAGTCAGGGCGAGCTCTGCAGCTGCCAGCCCCTGACTCGTAGTAGTATTGCTTCTGCTGTTTCTTGTCTCTACTTTCCTTGACTGACTAACCCTGCCTCAGCCCAGGGTTTATACAGGGGAAGTTCTTCCCCTCCCAAGACTGGGCAGGAGGTGTGGCATGCACAGGATCCCTGACCAAAGGACCTCCCACCTGCTCTCAGACATAACATTACATTACTGTGGAAAACCAGACCCCTGGGGTGCCACATTTACATCGCCACATGCCCCTCTGCGGGGCCACAGACCCCTATACAGGGTCACAGGCCTTTCCACAGGGCCTCAACCCCTTCAGCTGTCTCCACAGGACCACAGGCTTTTCCACAGCCCACAACTCCTTCCAGCTCTCACCACAGGGCCACAGCCCTTTCCACAAGGCTAAAGGGCCTATCCATAGGGCCACAGACCTTTCCACAGGGCCACAACACCCTCCAGCTCTCTCCACAGGACAAGAAGCTCTCTTTACAGGGCCATAGCTCACCTCCACAGGGCCAAATGCACTTTCCACACGGCTACAACTCCCAACAGCTCTCTCCACAGAGTCACAGGGCCCGTCTGCAGGGCACAAGCGCCCTCTTCAAGGCCAAAAGGCCTTTCTACATGGCCATAGTCATTTCCATACGGCACGAGCCCCTCCAGCTCTCTCCACAGGGCAACGGACCCCTATACAGGGTCACAGGCCTTTCCACAGGGCCACAACACCTTCAGCTCTCTCCACAGGACCACAGGCTCCTACTGGGCCACAGGCCTTTCCACAGTGCCACAAGCCCCTCCAGCTCTCTCCACAGGCAATCATGTTGCATGTTGTTTACTGCAAAGGACTTCATAGGCTCAAATCTTACTCCAGAGCCTTCCACAGGCCTCTCCAGCCCACTCCACATGGCCTTTTCCTCAGGCCACAACTCCCTCCAGCTCTCTTTACATCGCCACATGCCCCTCTGCGGGGCCACAGACCCCTATACAGGGTCACAGGCCTTTCCACAGGGCCTCAACCCCTTCAGCTGTCTCCACAGGACCACAGGCTTTTCCACAGCCCACAACTCCTTCCAGCTCTCACCACAGGGCCACAGCCCTTTCCACAAGGCTAAAGGCCTATCCATAGGGCCACAGACCTTTCCACAGGGCCACAACACCCTCCAGCTCTCTCCACAGGACAAGAAGCTCTCTTTACAGGGCCATAGCTCACCTCCACAGGGCCAAATGCACTTTCTACACGGCTACAACTCCCAACAGCTCTCTCCACAGAGTCACAGGGCCCGTCTGCAGGGCACAATCGCCCTCTTCAAGGCCAAAAGGCCTTTCTACATGGCTATAGTCATACGGCACGAGCCCCTCCAGCTCTCTACACAGGGCAACGGACCCCTATACAGGGTCACAGGCCTTTCCACAGGGCCACAACACCTTCAGCTCTCTCCACAGGACCACAGGCTCCTACTGGGCCACAGGCCTTTCCACAGTGCCACAAGCCCCTCCAGCTCTCTCCACAGGCAATCATGTTGCATGTTGTTTACTGCAAAGGACTTCATAGGCTCAAATCTTACTCCAGAGCCTTCCACAGGCCTCTCCAGCCCGCTCCACATGGCCTTTTCCTCAGGCCACAACTCCCTCCAGCTCTCTTTACATCGCCACATGCCCCTCTGCGGGGCCACAGACCCCTATACAGGGTCACAGGCCTTTCCACAGGGCCTCAACCCCTTCAGCTGTCTCCACAGGACCACAGGCTTTTCCACAGCCCACAACTCCTTCCAGCTCTCACCACAGGGCCACAGCCCTTTCCACAAGGCTAAAGGGCCTATCCATAGGGCCACATACCTTTCCACAGGGCCACAACACCCTCCAGCTCTCTCCACAGGACAAGAAGCTCTCTTTACAGGGCCATAGCTCACCTCCACAGGGCCAAATGCACTTTCCACACGGCTACAACTCCCAACAGCTCTCTCCACAGAGTCACAGGGCCCGTCTGCAGGGCACAAGCGCCCTCTTCAAGGCCAAAAGGCCTTTCTACATGGCTATAGTCATTTTCATACGGCACGAGCCCCTCCAGCTCTCTCCACAGGGCAACGGACCCCTATACAGGGTCACAGGCCTTTCCACAGGGCCACAACACCTTCAGCTCTCTCCACAGGACCACAGGCTCCTACTGGGCCACAGGCCTTTCCACAGTGCCACAAGCCCCTCCAGCTCTCTCCACAGGCAATCATGTTGCATGTTGTTTACTGCAAAGGACTTCATAGGCTCAAATCTTACTCCAGAGCCTTCCACAGGCCTCTCCAGCCCGCTCCACATGGCCTTTTCCTCAGGCCACAACTCCCTCCAGCTCTCTTTACATCGCCACATGCCCCTCTGCGGGGCCACAGACCCCTATACAGGGTCACAGGCCTTTCCACAGGGCCTCAACCCCTTCAGCTGTCTCCACAGGACCACAGGCACCTACTGGGCCACAGGCCTTTCCACAGTGCCACAAGCCCCTCCAACTCTTCTCCACAGGACAACAAGCTCTCTTTACCGGGCCATAGCTCCCATCAACAGGGCGAAATGCACTTTCTGCACCGCCACTGCCCCCTTTAGCTCTCTCCACAGAGACACAAGGCCCGTCTGCAAGGCACAAGCCCCCTCTTCAAGGCCAGAAGGCCTGTCTACATGGCCATAGTCATTTCCATAGGGCACGAGCCCCTACAGCTCTCTCCACAGGGCAACGGACGCCTATACAGGGTCACAGGCCTTTCCACAGGGCCTCAACCCCATCAGCTCTCTCCACAGGACCACTGGCTCCTTCTGCCGGGCCACAAGCATTTCCACAGGGCCACAATCCCCTCAAACTCTTTTCCACATGACAACAAGCTAACTTTACAAGGACATAGCTCCCTTCCTCATAGCCAGCCATCATGGTGTTTGTGTTATTAAAGAAAAAAAAAATTTGAGGGCTGGCTAGAGGCAGCCGTGGACACACTATAGCCAGCCCTCATGGTGTTTGTGTTATTAAAGAAAAAAAAATTTGGGGGTTGGCTAGAGGCAGCCGTGGACACACGATAGCCAGCCCTTATGGTGTTTGTGTTATTAAAGAAAAAAAAAATTGGGGGGCTGGCTAGAGGCAGCCGTGAACACACGATAGCCAGTCCTCATGGTGTTTGTGTTATTAAAGAAAAAAAAAATTGGGGGGCTGGCTAGAGGCAGCCGTGGACACATGATAGCCAGCCCTCATGGTGTTTGTGTTATTAAAGAAAAAAAAAATTGGGGGGCTGGCTAGAGGCAGCCGTGGACACACGATAGCCAGGCCTCATGGTGCTTGTGTTATTAAAGAAAAAAAAAATTGGGGGGCTGGCTAGAGGTAGCCGTGGATACACGATAGCCAGCCCTCATGGTGTTTGTGTTATTAAAGAAAAAAAAAATTGGGGGGCTGGCTAGAGGCAGCCGTGAACACACGATAGCCAGCCCTCATGGTGTTTGTGTTATTAAAGAAAAAAAAAAAATTGGGGGGCTGGCTAGAGGCAGCCGTGGACACACGATAGCCAGCCCTCATGGTGTTTCTGTTATTAAAGAAAAAAAAAATTGGGGGGCTGGCTAGAGGCAGCCGTGAACACACGAAAGCCAGCCCTCATGGTGTTTGTGTTATTAAAGAAAAAAAAAATTGGGGGGCTGGCTAGAGGCAGCCGTGGACACATGATAGCGAGCCCTCATGGTGTTTGTGTTATTAAAGAAAAAAAAAATTGGGGGGCTGGCTAGAGGCAGCCGTGAACACACGATAGCCAGCCCTCATGGTGTTTGTGTTATTAAAGAAAAAAAAAATTGGGGGGCTGGCTAGAGGCAGCCGTGAACACACGATAGCCAGCCCTCATGGTGTTTGTGTTATTAAAGAAAAAAAAAATTGGGGGGCTGGCTAGAGGCAGCCGTGGACACATGATAGCCAGCCCTCATGGTGTTTGTGTTATTAAAGAAAAAAAAAATTGGGGGGCTGGCTAGAGGCAGCCGTGGACACACGATAGCCAGCCCTCATGGTGCTTGTGTTATTAAAGAAAAAAAAAATTGGGGGGCTGGCTAGAGGTAGCCGTGGATACACGATAGCCAGCCCTCATGGTGTTTGTGTTATTAAAGAAAAAAAAAAATTGGGGGGCTGGCTAGAGGCAGCCGTGAACACACGATAGCCAGCCCTCATGGTGTTTGTGTTATTAAAGAAAAAAAAAAATTGGGGGGCTGGCTAGAGGCAGCCGTGGACACACGATAGCCAGCCCTCATGGTGTTTGTGTTATTAAAGAAAAAAAATATTTGGGTGGCTGGCTAGAGGCAGCCGTGGACACACGATAGCCAGCCCTAATGGTGTTTGTGTTATTAAAGAAAAAAAAAATTGGGGGGCTGGCTAGAGGCAGCCGTGAACACACGATAGCCAGGCCTCATGGTGCTTGTGTTATTAAAGAAAAAAAAAATTGGGGGGCTGGCTAGAGGTAGCCGTGGATACACGATAGCCAGCCCTCATGGTGTTTGTGTTATTAAAGAAAAAAAAATTGGGGGGCTGGCTAGAGGCAGCCGTGAACACACGATAGCCAGCCCTCATGGTGTTTGTGTTATTAAAGAAAAAAAAAATTGGGGGGCTGGCTAGAGGCAGCCGTGAACTCACGATAGCCAGCCCTCATGGTGTTTGTGTTATTAAAGAAAAAAAAAATTGGGGGGCTGGCTAGAGGCAGCCGTGGACACACGATAGCCAGCCCTCATGGTGTTTGTGTTATTAAAGAAAAAAAAAATTGGGGGGCTGGCTAGAGGCAGCCGTGAACAGACGATAGTCAGCCCTCATGGTGTTTGTGTTATTAAAGAAAAAAAAAATTGGGGGGCTGGCTAGAGGCAGCCGTGGACACACGATAGCCAGCCCTCATGGTGTTTGTGTTATTAAAGAAAAAAAAAATTGGGGGGCTGGCTAGAGGCAGCCGTGGACACACGATAGCCAGCCCTCATGGTGCTTGTGTTATTAAAGAAAAAAAAAATTGGGGGGCTGGCTAGAGGTAGCCGTGGATACACGATAGCCAGCCCTCATGGTGTTTGTGTTATTAAAGAAAAAAAAAAATTGGGGGGCTGGCTAGAGGCAGCCGTGAACACACGATAGCCAGCCCTCATGGTGTTTGTGTTATTAAAGAAAAAAAAAATTGGGGGGCTGGCTAGAGGCAGCTGTGGACACACGATAGCCAGCCCTCATGGTGTTTGTGTTATTAAAGAAAAAAAAAATTAGGGGGCTGGCTAGAGGCAGCCGTGGACACACGATAGCCAGCCCTCATGGTGTTTGTGTTATTAAAGAAAAAAAAAAATTGGGGGGCTGGCTAGAGGCAGCCGTGAAAACACGATAGCCAGCCCTCATGGTGTTTGTGTTATTAAAGAAAAAAAAAATTGGGGGGCTGGCTAGAGGCAGCTGTGGACACACGATAGCCAGCCCTCATGGTGTTTGTGTTATTAAAGAAAAAAAAAATTAGGGGGCTGGCTAGAGGCAGCCGTGGACACACGATAACCAGCCCTCATGGTGTTTGTGTTATTAAAGAAAAAAAAAATTGGGGGGCTGGCTAGAGGCAGCCGTGAACACACGATAGCCAGCCCTCATGGTGTTTGTGTTATTAAAGAAAAAAAAATTGGGGGGCTGGCTAGAGGCAGCCGTGAACACACGATAGCCAGCCCTCATGGTGTTTGTGTTATTAAAGAAAAAAAATATTTGGGGGGCTGGCTAGAGGCAGCCGTGGACACACGATAGCCAGCCCTCATGGTGTTTGTGTTATTAAAGAAAAAAAAAATTGGGGGGCTGGCTAGAGGCAGCCGTGAACACACGATAGCCAGCCCTCATGGTGTTTGTGTTATTAAAGAAAAAAAAAATTGGGGGGCTGGCTAGAGGCAGCCGTGAACACACGATAGCCAGCCCTCATGGTGTTTGTGTTATTAAAGAAAAAAAATATTTGTAGGGCTGGCTAGAGGCAGCCGTGGACACACGATAGCCAGCCCTCATGGTGTTTGTGTTATTAAAGAAAAAAAAAATTGGGGGGCTGGCTAGAGGCAGCCGTGGACACACGATAGCCAGCCCTCATGGTGTTTGTGTTATTAAAGAAAAAAAAAAATTGGGGGGCTGGCTAGAGGTAGCCGTGGATACACGATAGCCAGCCCTCATGGTGTTTGTGTTATTAAAGAAAAAAAAAAATTGGGGGGCTGGCTAGAGGCATCCGTGAACACACGATAGCCAGCCCTCATGGTGTTTGTGTTATTAAAGAAAAAAAAAATTGGGGGGCTGGCTAGAGGCAGCCGTGGACACACGATAGCCAGCCCTCATGGTGTTTGTGTTATTAAAGAAAAAAAAAATTGGGGGGCTGGCTAGAGGCAGCCGTGAACAAAATGCTTCATTTCTGCATCGTGGTTACATAGCCTTAGTGTTATTAAAGCAAAAAAAATTTGAGAGTTGGCTATATACATTATATGCCCAATATGAGGGCTGGATGCAGGTAATCCAGGACAACCAGCAGCCAGCTCTCATGCTTGCGTGCACATTAGAAAGAGAAACATTGCCATCTGGTGTTTTTACAATCCTAAAATAAAAAATTAAAAAGTTGGACAACATTGCCACCCGGTGGAGTTTCCTCAGAACACACAATGTCAACAAAAAAGTCAATGAGGGCTGGCTATTGGTCAATCAGGTAAGTGATTTAGCCAACCCTAATGTTACATTTTTTTGCATTTTTATTGCGTAGACCCCCTCAGGAGCGATATTTCAGGCCGCAGAGCGCGCAGTTTCGAGCAAAAATTTTGCCTTAACCCTGAAAAAAATTTAGCGCATCCCACCGCGTGCGTAAGCGTCCCAAATGCCAAAAAACAAATTTCCCCCATCAGTCCCTATATATTACTATAGTACAGAAGGTCATACTACCATATTGACTCTTTAGTCCAGTTCCAATGTATCAAGGTCAAGCCTGTTGCCCAAATGCAACAGATGTTGCATTCCGGCAACAAAAGTCGGCCATCTTGTGTCCCGTTTGCAACAAAAGGTCATCCTTTGTTGCCTTTCGGCAACATTTAAGGTCAAGCCTGTTGCAAACGGGACACGAAGCCTCTGATTTTGACCAAAGGTGCACCTCATCATCACAACTCCAAGTCAATAACACTTCTGTGAAATCTACCTGTCCAGTTATGAAGCAACACGGATTGTGAATCAATTTCTCCTGCTGTTGTGCAAATGGAGCAGACAACTGGTAGAAATGATAGGCAATTAGCCAGATACCCCCTATAAAGGAGTGGTTCTGCAGGTGGTGACCACAGACCATTTCTCTGTTCTCATTCTTTTTGGCTGATGTTTTGGTCACTTTTTCATTTTGCCATTGCTCTCACCCCTAGAGGTACATTAGCATTAGGCAGTGTCTACAGTACAACCCACAGAAGTTGCTCAGGTAGTGCCGTTCATCCAGGATGGCACATCAGTGCGAGCTGTGGCAAGAAGTGTAGCTGTGTCTGTCAGAACAGTGTCCAGAGCATGGAGCAGATACCAGGAGATGTGCAGGGAGCCATAGGAGGGCAACAACCCAGCAACAGGACCGTTACCTCCTCCTTTGTGCAAGGAGGAACAGGAGGAGCACTGCCAGAGCCCTGCAAAATGACCTCCAGCTGGCCACAAATGTGCATGTGTCTGCACAAACGGTTAGAAACCGACTCCATGAGGGTGGTATGAGGGCCCGATGTCCACAGATGGGGGTTGTGCTCACAGCCCAACACCGA
Source organism: Phyllobates terribilis (assembly GCF_046119375.1). Taxonomy (NCBI): domain Eukaryota; kingdom Metazoa; phylum Chordata; class Amphibia; order Anura; family Dendrobatidae; genus Phyllobates; species Phyllobates terribilis. The sequence goes on from NW_027363094.1 coordinate 274,477, forward strand.
GCAGGACGCTTGACATTTGCTACAGAACACCAGGATTGGCAAAGTCGCCACTGGTGCCCTCTGCTCTTCACAGATGAAAGCTCAGTATTGTGTGTGGCCTCCACGTGCCTGTATGACCTCCCTACAACGCCTGGGCATGCTCCTGATGAGGTTGCGGATGGTCTCCTGTGGGATCTCCTCCCAGACCTAGACTAAAGCATCAGCCAACTCCTGAACAGTCAGTGGTGCAACGCGACGTTGGTGGATGTGATTCGCCCCCTGGGCCGTGGGGTACTCGGATCCGGGCAGTAGGGGAACGATGGGAGTAGTAGTGGCAACCCGGTTTCGTGGCTCAGGGTGGTCAGGCCAGTGGTAGTCCGTTATGTGCTGATGTTTATGTCCGACTACGCCACCCGTGGATTTGCGGTTATTAGGAACCGCCGCTGCATGCCGACCGCTGGGGCTGATGAGGTGTGCAGCTAGGGTAGTGTGACTCCCCACGGGAAGAGTGCGGCCCCAGGGCAGTATAGTGGATGGTGGGAGTGATGGTGGTGAGAGTCCCAGTGCTGATAGTGCTGGAGAAGCAAGGAGCACACAGACAACAGGTTGCAGTCCAGGGTCTTTACTAGAACAGGTAAATTGACCCATAAACAGTCCCGGCTAGGAGGGGGACCTGGATGTCTGAGAGCAACGGGGAAATTGGCCCTGGTCAGGGTGAGGGTGTAGGCCTACCGTGCTTTCTGCGCTCCTTCTGGCTATCTCCTCCTGATAGGGTAACAGCCCACGTTTCCAAGCTTTCCGTGTATTCTCGCCTGTATGGCCTGCGACGTGGGTTCCTTTCTGCTCCCAGCCTTGTACGGCTTTACTGGTACCTTCTGTTGTGGCAGGGCCTCCAGGCTTCTTAGGCCAAGGAATATACAGTCCCCTGCGGACTGGTTCTCTGCTGGGGGATGTGGAATCCTCTCAGCCTCAGACACCAAAGTCTGGTAAATTAAGTCCTCTTTCTGCCAAGACAGGCTCTCTTCGCCTCTTGTCTCTGGCTTGTGGCTCTCCTCCTGCCACACTTCCTCTTAGGTGCAGTGCAACTGTCTGTCCCTGTTCTGCTCTGGGACAAGTGTCAATGCTGAGACAGGCCATCCAGTTCTCTCTAACCCTGCCCCCAGCACCAGCTTTTATAGGGGCAGCCTGCTCCCCCTACTGGCCTGAGACAGGAGGCATTGCATGCTAATGTTCCCCTGACTAGAGAACCTCCCCCTTGCTCTCAGACACAGCTTTAATACATTTTGTGGCATCCAGGCCAGGGTGACACATTCCCCCCTAGTGAAATTTAGTACTCCGGGACTAAACAATAAACAAAGACAATAAAACATTAATAGACATTAATAGACAGACGACGCACAAATTGAGTTCTTAAGGTCACAGTGTGGCCTGTGACCGGGTGTCCATATCACCAATACAACGGGGAGCCTTAACCAGGTGGGGGTCTGTCCTACCCCAAGTCCTTCACAGTCTTAGTTCATTCCTTGGTTAGGCTCCGAACGCAGTCCATACCAGGTCCCGGTTATAAAAAGTCCATAACCTGTGAGTCCTTACAGTAACTGCAAGAAACTGAAACACGGAATTACCAAACATGCGTGTAACTTTGCAAACAATTCAACATTTGGCAACAAGGTTATTTACAATTTTAGTGCGCTCTATATTCTCCAGCGAGCGGGTATCAGCCCCTTTGTGCTCCTGGTTGACCTACGTAGCCCACTGTCTGGTGGTGGACCAACCTGGCTTTCCCCACTAGCGTTAGGGGTACAGCTACCAGCTGGGTGTACAGGTAGGGAAGGCAGCTGTCTGTGGGTCCTTTGGCTTACCGCAGGCATGGCAGGCTCACTGTCAGCAGAGGGTTGACTCTCCTGGGCTGCTGGTACAGGCTCTTCTGCCTCTGGAACTGCTTGCTCCTCTTCACCTTCCGGCTCTGGTGTTGGTTGTTGCTGTGCCGGTTGCAGGAAATGCAGGACGGGTACCACTATGGCATCATTTATGCGAGTCCAGGACTGAGGGAACTCTCCGAGAACGGTGCTGATCATTTCTTCCTTGTCCTCTGCGGGTTCAAGGTCACTCTGATCCTCTTCTGCACTACGGAGTTGCTCGGGGCATCTTTTGAGATGGTCTCTGGAGACGGTACTAGTGGTTTCTCCTCCGTCCTTGGTGATCACGCACACCTTCGGGTTGTCGTGATCAGACTGCAGTACGGTGTAGGGTTCCCTTTCCCACTGGTCGTCCAACTTGTGAAGCCTTCTTTTTCGCTTTAGGACTTGCTCACCAGGTTCTAGGGGACCAGCAGGGGCGTGTTGGTTGAAGAGTTTTTCTTGCCTCTCTCTCACCTGGGCCAGGCTCTTCTCCACAGTCTACTGCACCTTCTTGTACTGCAGTTGCCTTTCCGTATCCCAGTCCGCAGCCGGGGAGGTGTCCTCAGGCGTTAGGACTCCCATCTCCAGGTCTATAGGCAGCTTACCCGGTCTGGGTCGCATCAGGTAAGCCGGGGTGCAGTTGGTAGCATTCACCGGGATATGATTGTATAAGTCTATCAGGTCCGGCAGTTTTTCTGGCCACAGGCTGCGCTCCTCCAGGGGCAACGTCTTCAGGAGATCAATGACTATATTGTTCATCTTCTCACACATCCCGTTGGTTTGTGGGTGGTAAGGCGTTGTCCGAATCTTCTTACAGCCATAGAGGTTGCCGAACTCCTGGAAGATTTCAGCCTCGAACGCTGGACCCTGGTCTGTCAGGACCTGTTCCGGATACCCGTGTGGACGGCAGAAATATTGCTGGAAGGCTCTGGCCGCTGTTTGGGCTGTCAAGTCTTTTACTGGGACCACCACTAGAAAACGGGAATAGTGGTCCACGATTGTCAGGGCATAGATGTATCCTGACCGGCTGGGAGCCAATTTGACATGGTCCAGAGCTACCAGCTCAAGAGGCTGCGTGGTGACGATGGGCCTCAAGGGTGTCTTCTGGCTGGTGCGGTCCTTCCTCCTTAGGTGACAAGGGCCACAGTCTCTGCACCATTTTTCTACAGCTCCTCTCATGCCGACCCAAAAGAACCTTCCTCTTAGTAGGAACTCCAGTTTCTTCCAACCGAACCGATGTGTCCCGCTCTGTCATGGTAAGCCCCCAGGACCATAGCTGCATCCCGCCTTGGGACCACGACTTGCCAGGTCAGCTCGTGCGTACGGTGGTTGACAATCCTTCTGCACAACTTGCCTTCGTAGAGGAACAGCTTGCTCTTCTCTTTCCATAGCTGCTTGGCTTCCTCTGGAGCATCCGGATCTATGCGGGCATCTTCCTGGGTCAGCAGATCTTTCACCAGGCGGATGGCAGGGTCACTATCTTGGGTCTCGGCCCAGCTGTGTTGAGGTAGGGGATTTATCATCACGGTTGTTAGATCCTCCTCCTTCACGCGGTGGGAGTATTGAGCAGCTCTATACCGGTGAAACGCGGGGAGTTCTACCTCCTCCAGCTCTTCTGGGTCTTCGTCACCTTCAGATAAGTGAGGCATCCTCGATAGGGCGTCAGCGTTGGCATTGGTTTTGCCGGCCCGGTACTTGATCAGTCATAGTTGGAGAGACGGGCCATCCACCGCTGTTCTAGGGCACCCAGTCTTGCATTGTCCAGGTGTGTCAACGGGTTGTTGTCCGTGTACACGGTGAACTTTGCGGAGGCCAGGTAATGCTTGAAGCGTTCCGTCACGGCCCACACCACCGCCAAGAATTCTAGCTTGAAGGAGCTGTAATTCTCCGGGTTCCTCTTGGTGGGTCTCAGCTTCCGGCTGGCGTACGCGATCACCCTTTCTCTGCCCTGTTGGTTTTGGAACAGTACGGCTCCCAGTCCCACATTACTGGCATCTGTGTGGAGAATGAAAGGCTGGCCATAATCAGGGTAGGCCAGGATCTCGTCCCCTGTGAGGGCCATCTTTAGCTGGCGGAAGGACTCCTCTTCCGGTTTATCCCACTTGAAGGGCGGCTTTTGGCTCCTGGACTTAGACTGTCCGATCAGGAGGTCCTGCATAGGAGCTGCCATCTTAGTGAACCCGGGGATGAACCTTCGGTAGTAGCCTACCAACCCGAGAAACTGTCTCACCTCTTTGATGTTCGAGGGGCTTGGCCAGCTCTTGATTGCCGTGACCTTGTCAGGGTCGGGGGCCACTCCTTCCGCGCTTACCACGTGCCCTAGGTACTGGTCCTTTGGTTTCAGCAGGTGACACTTCGATGGTTTCACCTTCAGGCCATAGCCTGCCAGGGCTTCGAACACCTCGGCCAGGTGCTTTAGGTGGTCCTCGTAGGTCTTCGAATAGACGATCACGTCGTCCAGGTAAAGGAGGACCGTCTCGAAGTTTCGGTGCCCTAGACATCATTCCATCAGCCTCTGGAAGGTCCCTGGTGCGTTGCAGAGCCCGAAGGGCATACAGTTGAACTCACTCAGTCCCATCGGGGTGGTGAAGGCAGTCTTCTCCTTGTCAGCCTCTGCCACAGGAACCTGCCAGTACCCGCTAGTAAGGTCCAAAGTAGAAAAGAAGTTAGCAGATTTTAGTGCGGCTAAAGACTCCTCTATTCTAGGCAGCGGATATGCGTCTTTGTGGGTGATACGGTTGATTTGTCTATAGTCCACGCACATTCTCATGGTGCCGTCTTTCTTTTTGACCAGAACCAAGGGGGCTGCCCAGGGGCTACAGCTGTCTCTAATAACCCCAGCTTCTTTCATCTCTCTTAGCATGCCCTTTGCGTTCTGATAATGTGCAGGGGGTACAGGTCTGTGCCTCTCTTTTATTGGTGGGTGGCTCCCTGTGGGGATGTGGTGTTCTATCCCTTTTACTCTGCCGAAGTCTAGCGGGTGCTTACTAAAGACTCTCTCGTACTCCTGTACCACCCGGTAGACTCCTTGTTTTTGGTGCAGGGGAGTGGAGTCAGCACCCACATGGAGTTTCTGGCACCAGTCCTCCTTTTGTTTCTGGGAGCCATTACCCTCCGCCTGAGGAGATGGAGGCAAGGGTTCCACGGCCCTGATAGCTTTGTGTTCGACAACAAACAGTTTGGCGAGTGTAGCGTACCTGGGTAAGTGTACTTCCCTCTCCCCAATGTTGAGGATGCGGACGGGCACCCTCCCATGACGGACATCAACCACCCCCCGGGCTGTCAAAATGGTGGGCCTGCTGTCTGAGTACACGGGTTCTACCATGGCTTGGTAGTCTCTACCTCTCAACCCGATTGCAGTCCGACACCAGATCATCATTTCACTTTTGGGAGGCATGGAAATGGGGAATGGGTCACTCAGTCTTACGCTACCGATCTCACCACCAGACAGTTCTACCTGCTGCCGTCTCATCAGGGCTTTTATCTCCTTGTTGAGGACTCTCTGTTGGCTGGAACTAGCATTCACCGCCACCTGTTGTAGAATTACAATTACCTCTGAAAGACAATTTTCAATTACGTTAGTACCCACAGTTATTTTAGGGTGACTTTCACGACGGTCAATGTCCACAATAATCACCCCCTGTGCCGGCAGTTCAACTTTACCAATTTTAATGGTCATCTCCTTGAACCCCATCTGCGGCACGGGTAAGCCATTACTGGCGATGATGCTCAAGTTATTGTCTGGATACCGTGTGATATCAGCATCAGTCCAATACTGCTTAAAAAGTACATAAGGGATAGTGGTTACTTGTGACCTATTATCCAGCAAGGCGCTCATGGGGATACCGTCCAGCACCATGGGTAAAACCGGGCGCCCCCCAACGTACTTATTACGCCAATTGTAAGGGCCTGGTGATCTTATGCCTGGGGGTTGGCCCTTTGCCCCAGGTTGGACCCTTTTAAATTACAGTACCTGGAAATGTGTCCGGGCTGGTTGCATCGACGGCAAATGGGCTGTCCATCCTCTGCGTAGCGGTCTGTGGGCCTCCCTCGGAACGACGGGATCCTCCTCTGTCGACGCCACGGGACATCCTCCGGACTTGAAGCCAGCTCGATGAGTCTTGACGGGTCCACTTGCAACGCCTGGACGGTCCTGGTCAACGCCGCGACGCTCCTGGTCAGCTCCTGGACTTGGTGGTGCAGGTCTTTCGACGGGGCTTGGTTCAGGGCCTGTGCATCAGCCCCCACGGGATCCATAGAGGAGGGCGCCGCCTCCTGGTGGTTGGTGAGAGCAGGGCGCCGGGGGTTTATAGCGCCACTGGTTGCAGATTCACGGAGCACCCTTATGGCCCTGTCCTTAAATTGGGCAAAGGTTAGGTCGGGGTTCTGAAAGAACATGAGACGCAGTTGGGCCCTGTGGGCGCTAGACAGCAGACCTTCTATGAATTGTTCTGTTAGCAGCTTATCCGTTTCCTGCACACTGCCAGGGTCAGTTTGTTGAATAGCCCTCAAGGCTTCCTGCAGATTTAGGGCATAGTCTCTGATGCTGTCCTGTGCCCGCTGCTTACATCCATAGAACCTCATTTTAATCTCAGCGGAGGTACGTGTGTCAAAGGTACCCCGCAGCCGGGCCAGAATACCCTTCACAGTCCTTTTATCCTCAGTGGGCCATGATTTTACCTCCCTTTGGGCTGCGCCAGTTAACTGCCCTGTCAATATGCTGACCTTCTGTTCCTCTGTCAGGGGGTAAACGTGGAACAAACTGTATAGCCTTTCCTTGAAGTCAGTTAGGGCATGGGGCTCCCCTGAGTATTTGGGCAGCCAGGCCGCTCCAGGGATGTAGGGCAGGGAAAAGGGCATCACCGCTGCTGCAGCTGCGTTGGTGGTAGTGGGCGCCTCTGTGTCCGACATCTTCCTCCCCCCTAGTTAAGCGTGGCCTACCTTCCGACGATCCTCTTCTGTAGGCCGCGGCTCCGCTGCTGCTGCTCTGGACGAGGACCTTGCGTCGCGTCCTGATGACGTCAGCGTCGCTCTCTCTCCCTTCCAGGACCTTGCGCAGCGTCGGTGCGTGGGGCGGAGCTTCGGATCTCGCGCGGTTTTGAAGTCCACGCCCCTCTTCTTCCCGCGCGGCGTCCTGAAGATGGCGTCCGATGGCGAGAAACAGCTGCGGATGGCGGGAAGACGGCAGAAGACGGCGGGAAACAGTCCAAGATGGCGTCTGATGGCGGGAATCGGCTCCGGATGGCGGGAAACGACTCCGGACGGCGGGAAACTTCGCCACAGGTAAGTTACAAAAGTCTTTTTCAGGCACGCAGTACCCGGTGGTTGCGGGCATGAAATCCTGCCGACTACGCCAAAGCTGACTCGCCCCTTGGGCCGTGGGGCACTCGGATCCGGGCAGTCTGGGAACGATGGGAGTAGTAGTGGCAACCCGGTTCCGTGGCTCAGGGTGGTCAGGCCAGTGGTAGTCCGTTATGTGCTATTGATTATGTCCGACTACGCCACCCGTGGATTGCGGTTATTAGGAACCGCCGCTGCATGCCGACCGCTGGGGCTGATGAGGTGTGCAGCTAGGGTAGTGTGACTCCCCACGGGAAGAGTGCGGCCCCAGGGCAGTATAGTGGATGGTGGGAGTGATGGTGGTGAGAGTCCCAGTGCTGATAGTGCTGGAGAAGCAAGGAGCACACAGACAACAGGTTGCAGTCCAGGGTCTTTACTAGAACAGGTAAATTGACCCATAAACAGTCCCGGCTAGGAGGGGGACCTGGATGTCTGAGAGCAACGGGGAAATTGGCCCTGGTCAGGGTAAGGGTGTAGGCCTACCGTGCTTTCTGCGCTCCTTCTGACTATCTCCTCCTGATAGGGTAACAGCCCACGTTTCCAAGCTTTCTGTGTATTCTCGCCTGTATGGCCTGCGACGTGGGTTCCTTTCTGCTCCCAGCCTTGTACGGCTTTACTGGTCCCTTCTGTTGTGGCAGGGCCTCCAGGCTTCTTAGGCCAAGGAATATACAGTCCCCTGCGGACTGGTTCTCTGCTGGGGGATGTGGAATCCTCTCAGCCTCAGACACCAAAGTCTGGTAAATTAAGTCCTCTTTCTGCCAAGACAGGCTCTCTTCGCCTCTTGTCTCTGGCTTGTGGCTCTCCTCCTGCCACACTTCCTCTTAGGTGCAGTGCAACTGTCTGTCCCTGTTCTGCTCTGGGACAAGTCTCAATGCTGAGACAGGCCATCCAGTTCTCTCTAACCCTGCCCCCAGCACCAGTTTTTATAGGGGCAGCCTGCTCCCCCTACTGGCCTGAGACAGGAGGCATTGCATGCTAATGTTCCCCTGACTAGAGAACCTCCCCCTTGCTCTCAGACACAGCTTTAATACATTTTGTGGCATCCAGGCCAGGGTGACACAGATGGAGCGAGACATGATGTCCCAGATGTGCTCAATCGGATTCAGGTCTGGGGAACAGGCGGGCCAGTCCATAGCTTCAATGCCTTCACCTTGCAGAAACTGCTGACACACTCCAGCCACATGAGGTCTGGCAATGTCCTGCATACTGCATAAGGGGCATAATGGGGGCATTACACTGTGTGGGGGCATAATACATACTACATAAGGGGCATAATGGGGGCATTAAACTTTTTGGGGCATCATACATACTGCATAAGGGGCATAATGGGGGCAATACACTGTGTGGGGGCATCATACATACTGCATAAGGGGCATAATGGGGGCATTACATTGTGTGGTAGCATCATACCTCTTGTATAAGGGGCATAATGGGGGCATTACACTGTGTGGGAGCATCATACATACTGCATGAGGGGCATAATGGTGGCATACACTGTGTGGTGCATCATACATACTGTATAAGGGGCATAATGGGGGCATTACACTGTGTGGGGCATCATATATACTGTATAAGTGGCATAATGGGGCATTACACTGTGTGGGGGCATCATACATACTGCATAAGGGGCATAATGGGGGCATTACACTGTGTGGGGGCATCATACATACTGCATAAGGAGCATAATGGGGGCATTACACTGTGTGGGGGCATCATGTATACTGCATAAGGGGCATAATGGGGGCATTACACTGTGTGGGGGCATCATACATCCTGCATAAGGGGCATAATGGGGGCATTACACTGTGTGGGGGGCATCATACATCCTGCATAAGGGGCATAACACTGTGTGGGGGCATCATACATCCTGCATAAGGGGCATAATGGGGGCATTACACTGTGTGGGGGGCATCATACATACTGCATAAGGGGCATAATGGGGGCATTACACTGTGTGGGGGCATCATACATCCTGCATAAGGGGCATAATGGGGGCATTACACTGTGTGGGGGCATCATGCATCCTGCATAAGGGGCATAATGGGGGCATTACACTGTGTGGGGGCATCATACATACTGCATAAGGGGTATAATGGGGGCATTACACTGTGGGGGGCATCATGCATCCTACATAAGGGGCATAATGGGGGCATTACACTGTGTGGGGACATCATACATACTGCATAAGGGGTATAATGGGGGCATTACACTGTGGGGGGCATCATGCATCCTACATAAGGGGCATAATGGGGGCATTACACTGTGTGGGGGCATCATACATTCTGTATAAGGGGCATAATGGGGGCATTACACTGTGGGGCCAGTAAAGGGGCCCTTTACTATGAGAACAATACGTTTCCTCCCTTCCTGTCTCCATAGTTGGGTCGTATGTATCTATTACAGGAAACAGAACAAAAACCTTATGATTCTTATAAAGGGGCAACACAAGACCCCAAAAGAGTCTCTGTGCTCAAGGGGTTAATGCCCCCTGCGCCCAGTAATGGGGGATCCCCACATACCTCCACCTGCAGAGCCGCCACCACATATATGGCTGCTCTGTGCGCACAGGAGCTGTGATGAGGTCACAGGAGGGGAAGAGTCAGGGGTCACATGATCAGGGGCCTCAGTGGATGTGTGACACCCCAGGGGTCTGGTTGCCACAGTGATAGAGATATTATGTCTGAGAGCAGGTGGGAGGTCCTTTGGTCAGGGATCCTGTGCATGCCACACCTCCTGCCCAGTCTTGGGAGGGGAAGGACTTCCCCTATATAAACCTGGGGCTGAGGCAGGGTAGGGAGTTCTGAGAGGAGAAGACAGGGAGCAGAGCTGCTCTATGGGCTCTGCTCCACAGGCAGGCCCTGTCCAGGGGCCTGAGCCTGGAGTCAAGGAGAGTAGAGACAAGAAACAGTCATATGAAGAAACAGCAGAAGCTCAGTGGGGGCAATACTAATACGAGTCAGGGGCTGGCAGCTGCAGAGCTCGCCCTGACTGAGAAGCTTTCTTACCGGACCCGGCGTCCGAGGCTGTGGAGACTAACTCTTACCCAGCAGCAGAAGCCGACCGGCAGGGGATTTCAGGTCCTCAGGCCCAGAAACCCGAAGGCACGGTCACACGCGTGGGACCAGCACCGCCATCGTGGAGCGGAAGCCATTAGAAGGCCCCGAGTCACCGGCCATACGGGTGAGCACCACACGGTACACTCAGGGACGTGGGCTACTTATATCCGCTTCTAGCAAGGTAGCCAGAAGAGTACAGTCAGTTTGGGAGGCCTACAACTCCGCCTGGCCAGGGGAGATCCCATCTGCTCAAGGACTGACCAGGCCCCGTTCGCTAGCAAGTACTCCGGGAGGGTCTATCGTTGTTACCAGTAAAGACCCTGAATTACACCGCACCGTCTCTGAGTGGTTCCTGCTACCCCCATTTTCCACGTCGGCTGCCCTGAGGCCATACCCCTCCCGTTGGGGGTTATACTATCACGCTGCACAATTCTACACCGGCCTCAGCGGTCTGCCCTGCAGCGGCAGCTCCATAGCTGCAAATCAACGGGTGGCGTAGTCGACACTCAAATAACATCTATCAAGACTGCCACACACTGAGTTGACTCCCTGGGCACGGACCGGGTCCCCGCCACTCGGAGACTACAACCCTCATCTGATCCGGTTCCGGGTAAGCCCCGTGCGCGAGACGCTGTGCGACACAGCAGGCCCAGGGGCGCATCAGATGCAGGACTCTGCTGTGCTGGTTGTCATGGTGCTGGATGAGCTGAAGTTTATGTGTGGGGTCAGGAGTAGTGTTGAGCGATACCTTCCGATATCGGGAAATACTGTATCAGATTGGATAGGACTGATACCCAAAAGTATCGGATATCGCCGATTCCGATACCGGAAACCAATGCAAGTCAATGGGACACTAATATCGGAAAGCCATCCCAGCGTGAGAGAATTCTCCTGATTGTTTAAAAGCCAGCGGGCGGTAAAAAGCCGCCGGCTTTTAAACAATCACACAGCCCCATACTGCTTCCCCGCAGCCTCCCACCCCGATCCTGCGCTCCCCCCGCCACCTCCCATCCCGATCGTAAGTTAGGACCGGGCGGGGAGCGCAGCACCAAGGAGCAGGGAGCGAAGGACCCGGGCGGGGAAGCCGGCAGTGAAAAGACTACACCGCCGGCTTTCCCGTTCTGTGCTGCGCTCTCCCGCCGGTTATTTCAAATGAACAGCTGAGGTATCAGGTGATGCTGATCAGCTGTTCATTTGAAGTAGCCGCGGTGCCCTCAGAGGGTTCATGTGAGTTCATGCTTCACTGCATGAACTCACATGAACTTTCCCACGGCCGCACAGGTCAGCCTCACCTCCCAGACCATCAGACCCATCATGATTGGTGTGTGCGCAGGTGTCTGTGCGATGTGTGCGGGTGTGTGCGCGATGTCTGCGGGTGTCTGCGTGCAGGCAGACATAGGCTAATGTGACACTACTACTCCCATCGGCCTATGTCTGTCCCCCGTCCACTTGTGCCAGCAGGATCAGCTCGATGGGAGCAGTAGCTATTTTAGCTGCCCCATATGTTATTTTTGCCCCTATACATCTTTTATGTTTTTAGGCCCCCCATATATTTTTTTTGTTTTTGGTCCCCAATAAATTTTAAATACATTTTTCATTGGTGGCCAGTGGTTACCTAAAATAAATTAGTTCATACATTACCTGTCCCCGCCGATCGCCACCTAAAATAAAGTAAAAAATAAAAAACTACACCTATACTCACCTAGACACCTAATTCCCCGAAGCCATCGATCTCCTGTAATAAAATATAAAATAATAAACCACAACCTTATCCTTACCCCTCCGTAGTAGTCCACGAGTGTCCCACGAAGATCTCCAGTTTAGAGCAGCCACATAAAATGTGACCGCTCTAAACCACTGCCGCCGCTAGAATGACGGGGCCGTAAAGCAGCCCCATCATTGCATAAACCGGTGTCTAGGTGAGTATAGGTGTAGTTTTTTATTTTTTACTTTATTTTAGGTGGCGATCAGGTAATGTATGAACTAATTTATTTTAGGTAACCACTGGCCACCAATGAAAAATGTATTTAAAATTTATTGGGGACCAAAAACAAAAAAAATATATGGGGGGCCTAAAAACATAAAAGATGTATAGGGGCAAAAATAACATATGGGGCAGTTTAAATAGCAGGATCAGGCTGATGGGAACTACTGCTCCCATCGAGCTGATCCTGCTGGCACGAGTGGACGGGGGACAGACAAAGGCCGATGTGAGTAGTAGTGTCACATCGGCCTATGTCTGCCTGCACGCAGACACCCGCAGACATCGCGCACACACCCGCACACATCGCACAGACACCCGCGCACACTCCAATCATGATGGGTCTGATGGTCTGGGAGGTGAGGCTGACCTGTGCGGCCGTGGGAAAGTTCATGTGAGTTCATGCAGTGAAGCATGAACTCACATGAACCCTCTGAGGGCACCGCAGCTACTTCAAATGAACAGCTGATCAGCATCACCTGATACCTCAGCTGTTCATTTGAAATAACCGGCGGGAGAGCGCAGCACAAAACGGGAAAGCCGGCGGTGAAGTCTTTTCCCTGCCGGCTTCCCCGCCTGGGTCCTTCGCTCCCTGCTCCTTGGTGCTGCGCTCCCCGCCCGGTCCTAACTTACGATCGGGATGTGAGGTGGCGGGGGGAGCGCAGGATCGGGGTGGGAGGCTGCGGGGAAGCAGTATGGGGCTGTGTGATTGTTTAAAAGCCGGCGGCTTTTTACCGCCTGCCGGCTTTTAAACAATCAGGAGAATTCTCTCACGCTGGGATGGCATTCCGATATTAGCGTCCCATTGACTTGCATTGGTTTCCGGTATCGGAATCGGCGATATCCGATACTTTTTGGGTATCGGTCCGATCCAATCCGATCCGATATTTCCCGATATCGGAAGGTATCGCTCAACATTAAGTAATACATAAGAATAATATGTACTATGTCTGACCACTACAAACACTCATCTGAACTGGTCCAAGTGCTGTCAGGTTTTTTCACGGGCAGCACTTAGACAATACGGTCGTGTGAATATAGGCTTATGATGCATCTGGTAATAAACATGTTAAGGATGGGCCGCTACTCATGGGCCACTGCTGTGTGCTTGCCCCCCAGGCTAAAATGTGCCAGCCAGCCCCTGCTGCACCGGGTGCCAGAAAACCTAGATACACCTTTGGAATAGGTATCCTGCAAAGTAAGGATGGGGTTTGGTGTTTTTAAATGATTTTATTGACTCTGTGCATTTATATTTTGTATCAATAATATGATATGGTTATATATATCTTCTGGATATCAGGAGGGCTTATCCCTGTGCCTTGACTCTCTCCTTCTCCTTCGATGTCCTGTATAGGCCAAAAAAAACTACGCGTTTCGAGGACTCACAGTTCCTCTTCGTCAGCTTCTCGCTGGTAGTCAAACTGGTAACCTAATAAAGTCCAAACGCCCCCCACAAAGATAATACAACCAAAGAAATGGAGGAAGATCCAATACTAACAAGACGGTGCAAAAGGACATATGGAGGTGCAATAGAACTAAGATAGAATTCCAATAAGAATAGACTGTGTGTGAAAAAAATAATAATAAAAAAGACTTTGTTCAAACTTTCACAATTAGTTAAAAATGAATAAAAATTATATACTTATATTTCTGATGGCTATAAAAAACAGTCTGTTAATCAGTGTATATTACCAGGATAGTATAAATTCGGCACTTAGTACCATCCAGAGATAAAAAGGAAAAAATGAAGGAGAAAAATAAAAACATTATATAGTATCTCCAATAGGGGTATCAATGTATAGAAACAAATACATATATAAAATAGGTGGATTCAAAGGAATATATCCAAAAGACATATTATATTGATAAAATATAAGGAGGTTCATAAAAGTGCAATGTAAATGTTCAATTGGTACTGGGATAAAAAATACATACAGTATATACCGCTGCGAGTTGAAGGCATACAGCTGACTCTCGTGATTAAGGCCCTTCAGAGCCAAGCTATTTAATGTGAAGATCCATTTGGATTCCATCCGCGACATTAATCTCAGGTAATCACCTCCCCTCCATTTTCTGGGGACTAATCGGATCCCACAAAACTTAGTGTCCTTATAAGATTGGTTGTGGAACTTCCGGTAGTGCCGGGACAGTGGATGCCCTTCAAAACCTTCATTCATGTTGATAAAGTGTTCCTTCAGCCTTTTGATAACTTGCGCTTTGTACAGACATCTCCTCCTGCCAAGGCATAAAAAGGGCGTGGCTTGGGGTGTGGATAGGGGCGTGGCCAGACTACGCGTGCCGCATGGTTTCGCCCTCTTTCTAGTCCTCATAGGTTGGCGGTATGCTTGTACTGAGGAGATCTGGGATATCAGTGATTAGGTCCCATATTGTGCACTGTAAGGTCTGGAAAAGCTCCTTCTATCCGTCTCTGTAGCACCAGAGGAAGAACAGAGGGGAAAAGACAGGATTTTCTACATGTCGCGTTATGTAGATGTTCTGCAGATTTATCACAACCGTCCACAAGAAGAAACTGCCATCACAGAGCCGCCTTTAGCTGTTGGAAAAGTTTAAACTTAGTTTTGAATAGTTGCTATAGCCAACAAGGACTTTCTATTTATGCTGGGTCACATGATGCTGGTGCTGGGTGATGTCATGTGACGGAATGTTGTGGGTGATGATGTCACAGAGGGCGTTGTGATGTCACCCTTGGGGTATATAAGGGGGCTCCATCCACCTGGAGCTCATATCTCATTGGCCATATCTTGGTGCTGAGATACCCCCTGGAGACAATGAGGATCGCCATATTGTTTCTGTGCTGTACCCTGTTCTACCCTGTGAATTACCATAGGCTGCCGGTGAGTACCTGTCTATTATTACATATGGAGGACGTTTAGAATCAGCTGCGGCAGGGGAAGGGGATGGGGAGGGGGGTCCTGTAAGAATTTACCTGCGGGAATAAGAGGTTATGGCAGGGAAAGGAGCTTAGGAAGTGACAGTCAGAGGGGATATAAGTGTGGGGTGACCCCTCTGACTCCCACATTCCTGCCTTGTCCTTGTAGTGATTAATGACTTTGGTGTTGTCCCTTATATATCACTTTGCAGTCACCAGTGATCGCTCCGCACTGTGATCCTAAACTACAGTCTCATTTACCTTTTTGCAAACGCCCAGAAGGGGAGGAGTGACATCACACCCATGTGAGCAGATCCCGCCCACTTTTACTGCAGTCGTAATGCGAGCTAGCTGTATTCTGTTTTCATGGAAATATCAGCAGCTGCTCCCCCTAGTGTTTACAAGATGAAAACATCAAAAGAGTTAAAATATTTTTTTCAGATTTTATACCATTAAAACCTTTTTAAATATATATGTGTATTTATATATAAATATAAATACTTTACAATTTTACAATTGTAAAAAAATTGCTGACACTTTCCCTTTAAAAGATCTAAAGACGTTCTGCTTCATGTGCCATTGTGACCAATCACAGCACAGATTATATTTTTTAAACTTTTCTTGAAAAACTGAAGCTGCTCCGTGATTGGAAATCATGTGGAAGGGTTCTCTTTTAGACATTTAGTTAGGTCCAAAGTATCAGTGACATGATGGATAGAACTGTGCAATGATGTCACAGAGGGCTTTGTGATGTCACCCCTGGGTATATTAGAAGCCTCGGCCCATCTGCAGCTTGTATCTCATTGACCATACCTTGGTGCTGAGAGACCTCTGGAGATGATGAGTATCATCCTATCATTTCTGTGCTTTACGTTGCTCTACCCCCCACATTACAGTACACTGAGGGCGAGTATGTTCTCATCAATATGGAGGTCACAAGGATCAGCTAATGAGAATATCGCCTCTTGCAGGACTTCTCATACTGGACACGTGACCGTCCGTCATATGAAAGTCCAACTGTAAATAATATTCCATGGACCCTGGAGGTGAATCCCAAACTTCTTCCTGATCTTCTCAATGGGATATTTCTGAAAGTTGCTTGATAATGTATCCATCACTGTATAATAACAAGGGCTCTCTGTTTGACTGGATTGGGTATAAATATACAGGACTTTATTATGTTTTTTTTCTTTATTATAGGATGACCCACTACCCGTGGATCTCAGAAGAAGCACCTATCAAGCTTCCATCAATCTTCCTCTTTGGCTCTTCCGTGGCGCAGTTTTTGTTGCGGTGATGACACTACTGACAATACTAGAGTATTTGGCCTTAAGTCTTGTCCTGAGCAAGTGGGCAATGTCTGAACCTGGTGAAACAATCAGAAAACTCCTGAGAACAAAACCATTCTGAAGGAACAAAGTGCTTGTAAGGAGCCGATTTGCATCCCTCAGATTCAGAAGCAAGACTCCAGGAGAACACCTGTCCTGCCCAATGGCAAATGTTCTACTCCATCCATGGCTCCTGCACCGCAGGATGCGAAAAAGGTTCCTAGTTGCAACTATAAAGTGGCGTTCAGTGATATTGTCTGGGTCAGAATGATCCCTCACAACAATATAGGAAGAAGAGCTCGAAGTTCAACGGAGCTTAAAGAGAGGTTACTGATTTTTCAGAGAAGCCAACAACCCAGAATTCCAGAGCCAAGAGCACCAGAACCTAGAACACCAGAACCTACCATGTCAGAACCTAGTATGTCAGAACCTAGAATGCCAGAGCCTGAAATGCCTACAACACCTCAACCCAAAATCAAGAGGAGAAGATGTTTCCTTAGATGTCTTAGAGGCGAGGAAGATTGAGAAGGCAACTGCTTGAACTTTCCCATTGCTCGTGTTTTCATCACAGGTTAGTCCTATACATGCTGTCTGATGGGCACCATCTTACTACATACAATGCAGCATTGCACCTGAAATCGCATGGATATTTTGTCACACACTTGCACTTTAGCATCTTATCATATGGCGCATATATCTATGAACGCTTTGCTAAGTATCACTGTCTAGTATGTGCTTCTGATGAACCTATTTTAGGAAAACGTGTCGAGGTTTGGCATACTATGTACTTGAGTTTGGCGTACTATGTGCTTGTTGGTAAATTCTATTGCCATCTATAATCTACTAGATATTATAATGTCTCTGGTGGGATGCCCCATGCCGAATTGTTGATAACTGACTATGAGCATTGTCCTCTATTTCTTATCTACTATGGTTACAGGTTGATGTGAAGAGAGCTGTGCCATTGGTAGCGATTTTTCTACTGATTTGTCAGTTATATTTATGTTAGTTTAGCAAATTTCTGCTTGTAGGGTCTAATGTTTTACCATAGTGTATGTTCTGTGAGCTAAATTGTCATACTTATGCACTAGATAGATTATAAATTGTGATGCTTATGTACAAGATAGATTATTAGTTTAATCGGTGATTTTTTAAATATTTTTTAGCATCAGGAGACTCAAGAATCGCATCTTACAGAAGACAAGAAGCCTAAATGCCGAAGGGTGATGACCTGTTGATGGCCCACAGCTGGAGGGTCATTACCTCTTGATGGCACAAAACTGGACAGAAGATAAAAACATTTGATGGCACACAGCCGGAGGGTGATGATCTATTGATGGCCATAGCCAGAGGGTCATTACCTGTTGATGGCACACAGCCGGAGGGTGATGACCTATTGATGACCATAGCCAGAGGGTCATTACCTGTTGATGGCACACAGCTGGAGGATGATGACCTATTGATGGCCATAGCCAGAGGGTCATTACCTGTTGATGGCACACAGCCGGACAGAGGATAATTACCTGTTGATGGCACACAGACGGATGGTCATTACCTGTTCATGGCGCACTGCCGGATGGTCATTACCTATTGATGGCACACAGCCGGAGGGTGATGACCAATTGATGGCCATAGCCAAAGGGTCATTACCTGTTGATGGTGCACTGCCGGATGGTCATTACCTGTTGATGGTGCACTGCCGGATGGTCATTACCTGTTGATGGCACACAGCCGGATGGTCATTACCTGTTCATGGCACACTGCCGGATGGTCATTACCTGTTGATGGAACACAGCCGGAGGGTGATGACCTATTGATGGCCATAGCCAGAGGGTCATTACCTGTTGATGGCGCACTGCCGGATGGTCATTACCTGTTGATTGCACACAGCTGGAGGGTGATGACCAGTTGATGTCGGACTGCCGGATGATCATTACCTGTTGATGGCACACAGCCTGACATAGGATCATTACCTGTTGATGGCACAAAGCCGGTCAGAGGATAAGATCTTTTGATTGCATACACCGGGTCCCTCCCTGATAACAGGGAACCCTGGGGAATACTCGTCATCTTGATCCCCCACTGACTAAATACTTGCTCCACCTCAGCCTACACCATCATGGAGGACACTTCCACCTGTGTCCACTGTAAGGTTTGACTTTCTTTTATCATTTCAGCAGATTAATAAACATCATAAAGCTGTAAAACTATCGAGTAATTTATTATAAATTATTATAAAGAAATATAAAGTATAATAGATAGCTATAGAGGGCACAGAAGACGACTAACTATAGTAAGCATGGTATCGCCTGATATATACTGTATATTCTAGATGGCGCTATTACACTAAATACATCACAACCTCCAGGGTGATATTACCGTACAATGTGAGATCACTAATAATGGCCACAGATTATGAGAAAATGACCAGCTCCATAGTCCTGGAGTTATTATAAATGTCTCTAGTGTGAGGCAGGGACTGGACGAGTGTTGGAGGGAGGTATATTCCCCCAGGACGTCCTTTATGTATCCATGCTGTAGAATCTGCCGTATACTTCTGTTCTAGCAGTCAGACATTTCACTCTGCAAATCACAGGCTCAACATTGTGTAAAACTACCACCGTATATAAGAGCACTCAGAATAAAAACTAGCGGCATGCCGTGCACTGCCCACGTCATGTGTACGGGATACAGGACCTGCAGGACCTGGTACGGCCATTATAGTTGATAGATTAATGATACCTGTGCAGATGAAGGGAAAAAAATATGTGCAACAGCAGGAGGAGAAAGTCTCAAAATGTAATTTGAAGAGTATAATAGAGAAATGGGAAACTTCTGGAGATGCAGATAAGTGGTACCAGGGCGAAACATAAGTGCAGTCAGACAAGGGAAAAGTGCAAATGATCCAGCGTAAAGGTGTGTTTAGTAGAAAAAATATTAAAACTTAGCTTTTATTAGCCATATAAAACACTGCTCCACAAAGAATACAGCAAATGTGCAACTATCATAGCTTACAGACCTACACGTTTCAACAAATCATGTCTTAATTATGGCCCTACTACTAGAATGACAAAAAGGCATATATATATATATATATATATATATATATATATATATATATATCCACGTGCCTGTATGACCTCCCTACAACGCCTGGGCATGCTCCTGATGAGGTTGCGGATGGTCTCCTGTGGGATCTCCTCCCAGACCTGAACTAAAGCATCCGCCAACTCCTGGACAGTCTGTGGTGCAACGTGACGTTGGCGGATGGAGCGAGACATGATGTCCCAGATGTGCTCAATCGGATTCAGGTCTGGGGAACGGGCGGGCCAGTCCATAGCTTCAATGCCTCCATCTTGCAGGAACTGCTGACACACTCCAGCCACATGAGGTCTGCCATTGTCCAGCATTATGAGGAACCCAGGGCCAACCGCACCAGCATATGGTCTCACAAGGGGTCTGAGGATCTCATCTCGGTACCTAATGGAAGCCAGGCTACCTCTGGCGAGCACATGGAGGGCTGTGCGGCTCTCCAAAGAAATGCCACCCCACACCATTACTCACCCACTGCCAAACCGGTCATGCTGAAGGATGTCACTCTCCACGGCGTCTCCAGACTCTGTCACGTCTGTCACATGTGCTCAGTGTGAACCTGCTTTCATCTACGAAGAGCACAGGGCGCGAGTGGCAACTTTGCCAATCCTGGTGTTCTGTGGCAAATGCCAAGCGTCCTGCATGGTGTTGGGCTGTGAGCACAACCCCTATCTGTGGACGTCGGGCCCTCATACCACCCTCATGGAGTCGGTATCTAACCGTTTGTGCAGACACATGCACATTTGTGGCCAGCTGGAGGTCATTTTGCAGGGCTCTGGCAGTGCTCCTCCTGTTCCTCCTTTCACAAAGGCGGAGGTAGCGGTCCTGCTGCTGGGTTGTTGCCCTCCTACGGCCCCCTCCACATCTCCTGGTGTACTGGCCTGTCTCCTGGTAGCGCCTCCAGCCTCTGGACACAGCCAACCTTCTTGCCACAGCTCGCATTGATGTGCCATCCTGGATGAGCTGCACTATCTGAGCAACTTCTGTGGGTTGTAGAGTCTGTCTCATGCTACCACGAGTGTGAAAGCACAACCAACATTCAAAAGTGACCAAAACATCAGCCAGAAAGCATTGGTACTGAGATGTGGTCTGTGGTCCCCACCTGCAGAACCACTCCTTTATTGAGGTTGTCTTGATAATTGCCAATAATTTCCATCTATCCTCTATTCCATTTGCACATCAGCATGTGAAATTGATTGTCAATCAGTGTTGCTTCCTAAGTGGACAGTTTGATTTCACAGAAGTTTGATTTACTTGGAGTTATATTCTGTTGTTTTAAGTGTTCCCTTTATTTTTGGAGCAGTTTATATAGATACATACAGTGAGTACGGAAAGTATTCAGACTCCTTTAAATTTTTCACTCTTTGTTTCATTGCAGCCATTTGATAAATTCTAAAAAGTACATTTTTTTCTCATTAAAGTACACTCAGCACCCCATCTTGACTGAAAAAAACAGCAATATAGAATTTTTTTGCAAATTTATTAAAAAAGAAAAACTGAAATATCACATGGTCATAAGTATTCAGATCCTTTGCTCAGACACTCATATTTAAGTCACATGCTGTCCATTTCCTTGTGATCCTCCTTGAGATGGTTCTACTCCTTCAATGGAGTCCAAATGTGTTTAATTAAACTGATAGGACTTGATTTGGAAAGGCACACACCTGTCTATATAAGACCCCACAGCTCACACTACATGTCAGACCAAATGAGAATCATGAGCTCAAACGAACTGCCCAAGGAGCTCAGAGACCGAATTGTGGCAAGGCACAGATCTAGCCAAGGTTATAAAAGAATTTCTGCATTACCCAAGGTTCATAAGAGCACAGTGGCCTCCATAATCCTTAAATGGAAGAAGTTTGGGACCACCAGAAGTCTTCCTAGACCTGGCCGTCCAGCCAAACTGAGCAATCGTGGGAGAAGAGCCTTGGTGAGAGAGGTAAAGAAGAACCCCAAGATCACTGTGGCTGAGCTCCAGAGATGCAGTAGGGAGATGGGAGAAAGTTCCACATAGTCAACTATCACTGCAGCCCTTCCCCAGTTGGGCCTTTATGGCAGAGTGGCCAGATGGAAGCCTCTCCTCATATGAAAGCCCGCATAGAGTTTGCTCAAAAACACATGAAGGACTCCCAGACTATGAGAAATAAGATTCTCTGGTCTGATGAGACGAAGATAGAACTTTTTGGTGATAATTCTAAGTGGTATGTGTGGAGAAAACCAGGCACTGCTCATCACCTGCCTAATACAATCCCAACAGTGAAACATGGTGGTGGCAGTTGTTAGAACCCTCCTGTTAGTTTTTTCTATTTTGTGGTCATGTGACCTTCTGCCTATTTATTCCAGCTCCGCCCTTCAGGCTTTGCTGGACTTCAGTGTTACTTTGACTCTTAATCTAGCCAGGTGCTTTGTACCTACTGTATCTCTCTAGTTTGTTTGGTCCTTGGACCACTAAGTACTTTTGTCTGTTTGTCTTCTTCTGCTACTACTTCTGCCAGGAGGTGTCCAGTTTTGTCCCAGTCCTTAGTTCTTTTAGGGACCCCTCCCTTTAATCTATAGGTCTGTGTTCAGATTAGCCGCGGACATAGGCGGGTCTGTTTGCAAGGAACAGGTTGCCCGCTGCATCGTAAGGAATCAGCTTAGTCCTATTGTATGGACAGATTTCCTCTCTTTCCTTAGTTCTTGTAGCAGATCATAACAGCAGTATCATGCTATGGGTGTGTTTTTCAGCTGCAGGGACAGGACGACTGGTTGCAATTGAAGGAAACATGAATGCGGCCAAGTACAGAGATATCCTGGATGAAAACCTCTTCCAGAGTGCTCTGCACCTCAGACTTGGCCAAAGGTTCACCTTCCAACAAGACAATGACCCTAAGCACACAGCTAAAATAACAAAGGAGTGGCTTCAGAACAACTATGTGACCATTCTTGACTGGCCCAGCCAGAGCCCTGACCTAAACCCAATTGAGCATCTTTGGAGAGACCTGAAAATGGCTGTCCACCAACGTTTCCCATTCATCCTGACGGAACTGGAGAGGATCTGCAAGGAAGAATGGCAGAGGATCCCAAAATGCTGGTGTGAAAAACTTGTTGCATCATTTCCAAGAAGACTCATGGCTGTACTAGCCCAAAAGGGTGCTTCTACTCAATACTGAGCAAAGGGTCTGAATACTTATGCCCGTGTGATATTTCAGTTTTTCTTTTTTATTAAATTTCGCAAAAATTTCTTCATTTCTGTTTTCTTTCAGACAAGATGGGGTGCAGAGTGGACTTTAATGAGAAAAAAATGAACTTTTTAGAATTTACCAAATGGCTGCAATGAAACAAAGAGTGAAAAATGTAAAGGGGTCTGAATACTTTCCGTACCCAGTGTACATGCATGGAAATAAATGCAGAATTATATTTCTTAATACTGCAGTATCAGATCCTGTCTTGAATTTAACCCCTGTGGTATCCAAT